>NC_133621.1:264243391-264435891 GCF_048593235.1 Sminthopsis crassicaudata
ATAATATGTGTTATAAGAAATGAAGAGCAGAAATATTTCAGAAAAAAATTAAAAGGCCTTACATGAACTGATGCAGAGTAAAGTAAGCAGAACCAGGAGAATATTGAACACAGTAATAACATCATTATGCAATGATAAACTATGATTGACTTAGCTCTTCTCAGAAATACAATGATCCAAGACAATTCCAAAAAAAAAAAAATTCATATGGAAAATGCTATCCACATCCAGAGAAAGAACAGATGAAGTCTAAGTGCCGACTGAACATAAAATTTTATTTTTTTTCATTTTTTCTTCCTGTTCTTTGTATTCTTTTTCCATAACATATGTTTAACATGATCGCATCTATACAACCTATATCAGATTACCTGCTATTTTGAGAAGAGGGGAGAGGCAATGGGAGAAAGGGAAGAAAAAAAAATTGGAACTCAAAAATCTTACTAAAAAAAAGGCTGAAAACTATGTCTTTATATGTCATTCAAAAATATCATTTACATATAAAAATAAAATGTATCCATTCCAAATAAGTAAATCAAAATATGTGGGTTCAAGAATCTGTCCATTTATGGCTGACATTCTCTGAAAATGTCTAGCTGTTCAATGTCCCTTCTGAAATGAGATATACAGAATAAAACATGATCCAATCTAAGTAGAAAGTCACATACAATCTTCTCTCCATTAATTTTATTTTGTAATTTTTCTAGCCAAGATAAGGCAGCTAGATTTTCTGGTTTAAAAACTGTATTTTATGTATGGGATTACCTGTCATCGGGGGGAGGGAGTGGAGGGAGGGAGGGGATAATTTGGAAAAATGAATTAAAAAAAATAAAAAATAAAACTGTATTTTAGTTGTGAGTGGATTATAAGAAAGGGTTTCTAAGTGCCTTTCAGACTAAAATTACAGGGGCTTTAGACTTTGTAAAATAAAATAAATTTAATTTCATCCCTAGCTAATTACCATATATTGGATTTAATTACATAGAATAATGCCTCCACCAAAGTTATTTTTCAGGCAAAGAAATATATGTTACCTACTATTATACTAGGGTTGTTTATAATATTAACTTTAATTAATGTCACATTAATTTTAGGATCACAGTTGATGTTTGTAATTGCCAAGTAGATATTTCTGATAGTAGTTGTTAGTAGATCTTATTAAAAAAAAAGATCATAATGAACTCCATAATGACTTTTATGAGCAAAAAAATTTCAGTTTCAAATTAGTATTTAATTAGTTTTCAGTCATAAATATGGCAGGAAAATCATTTTCTATTAACAATAAACATTTTAATAGGAGTGGAAATTGCCCTATTCTAAACTACTGTAAGCATTCTAACCACAAAGATTTATGAGCAATTGTTTAAAAGATTTCTATTTTCTAGCTGGAGATACAGCGAACCATCAATATCCATAAAGTGGATAATCTAATTTTAACTTTGTCTCATGAAATCTTTTTTGTTAGTGATAGATTAAGAGCAGTTATTAAGAAGATACTATTATCACATCAGTTTATGTAATTTCTTCAACACTATGTTTTTTCTCTATTGAAATAGTAATCTAATCTAGTGATTCTAAAATGACAAAGATGACTAGAACTTAACAGATACAAAAAGGCAGTTGAACTTTAGAACAGCATCAGTGGAAAGGTAAAAGAATCAGCTCATCAAATCAAAGTTTTCTTACAGTAGTATTGAATTAGATTGTTCATACAGTTCTATCAAACATTCATGGACTATATGGTGTTATGACCATATAGATTTTATGACAACAAATGTTGTCAAATATGGGGTCAGTTATGTGATTGCTTAGGTGACAAAGGAGATCAATAGCAATGGGCTCTTTACAAGAAAGTATTGAGTAAAGATTTACAATTTCAACAAGGAAGTAATTTAAAATGAAACTGATTAATAAAAAGGAATAATAAATGAATATAAATTCAAATAGTTCTCTCAATTAGCAAATATTTAAAATAAAATTAATCTATTCAACCTTCCATAGGGAAGGACAACAAATTATATAAGTTCCCATAAAACAGCAATGGCACAAGTATCCCCTACTTCGATTGAGAAAAAACAAAGAATTAAATGAACTTGCCAAAGAAAAAACTTTAAAAGAGGAGATAAGTCTAACCAGAAATTATAGCTGTTAGAATAAATGATAGATATTGTCCAATTGAGAAAGTTTTCTAGAATGTAAAATGACACATTTGACATGCATGTATGCAGAGGCAGAGTGAAAAAAAATGGATAGACACAGGAAAAAAAATTGGATGAACACATGAACTTCTCTGAACACATGAATCTAGGGAATTTTTTTTTCCTTTCCTCCTTCCAAACTCCTGGAATAAAAACAATAAAAACTCATGGGGAAAAATCATACTTTAAGAAAATATGCGTGGAGCCAAGATAGTGGAGAGGACACATGCTACATTCTGAGCTACCTTCTATCCTCACAACTCATTACAAATTTCAGTCTCTGAAATAGTGCTTGACTGGCAGAATCCAAAAATATTGTGAGTACAACAAATTACTAGGTAAAGATAACTTGAATTGTCATCAGAAAAGGTTAGTCTTGATGGGGGAGGAGGGTAGAGGTTAGTGCAGACAGGGAAACAGAGCACAAAGGCTAGCACATGCTGAGGGAACCAGGCTTGTGGTGGTAGTCCCTGAGAGTGGAGAATTTGCAGGGAGGACTCTATCATAGATTGGCTGCTCTGCTTTGGTTGCAAAGCAGTAGATCAGCAGAAAACTTACACAAACTTCAAAGGTAGAGTGTACCCCAAATTGCCAGAGTTTAACAGGGCCTGGGAGTGACTCAGCACTGGGAGTGACTCAGCACTATCACAGTGCAGCTGCACAGCCACATTACATAGCACAGGCCTCTGCTCAGGGCAGTCATGCTTCTGCAGTGCCAATCACAATACAGCTACTGTCCATCTGTCCTTGTTCTGTAAAGGAAACTGGGAACAATCTTGCCCTGAAGGCAGGCCCCAAAGGCTTTTTAAAAAAATTAGCAAAAGAACTAGGAGATCATTATACACTTCAACAACAATACTGTATGAGGATGTATTCTGATGGAAGTGGATATCTTCCATGTAGAAAAGAGCTAATCCAATTCCAATTGATCAATGATGGACAGATTCAGCTACTCCCAGAGAAGGAACACTGGGAATTAAGTGTAAACTGTTTGCATTTTTCTTTTCCTCCCCAGGTTATTTTTACCTTCTGAATCCAATTCTTCCTTTGCAACAACAATAACAACAACAACAACAAAATTCAGTTCTGCACATATATATATTGTATCTAGGATATACTATAACATATTTAATATGTATGGGAATGCCTGCCATCTGAGGAGGGGGTGGAGGGAAGGAGGAGAAAATTCAGAACAGAATTATAAAAAGATCTTAAAAGAGAGCTAGAAGAAAAATGGGAAAAGGAAAGAGAAGCCATGCAAGAGAGTATGGAAAAGGCACATAATTCATTAAAAGAAAGATTTGATGAAGTGGAAAAAGAAAACAAGTTCCTGAAAAGTGAATTGGACAAAGTTAAAGACCAGGGAAACAAAATTTGTGAACTGGAAATGATAAAGAACTCCCAGGAAAGTAGGGTTTGTGAATTAGAAAAAGGAAAATAACTCATTAAAAAACGATATTGAGCATTTCTGGGCTTGAGGGCAGAGAGGAGGCACACATCTGCTTAAGCATCGCATTTTTTCTCAGAATTTATTTCATGACAAGCCTCAGAATTAGTGCTTAACCAGAAAAAAACACCAAAAAATAATTACCAACAGAAGACATCCTTGAAATTCACCAGAAAAGGTCTGTTTTAGCTTGGGTGCAGGGATGAAAGATCATTTGCAGGCTGAGGGCAAGTAGCAAGAGCAAGGCAGCTCACTGTGAAGACCTGAGGGGGTGAGGGTATGATCTCTGCCATTTCTGCAGAACGACCTTTACCACAGTGTGGATATTCTGTCTTGGTAGCAAGCCAGGATCAGCAGAGAAGCTGTAAACAATGGAAATAAAGAATAAAACCCAAAAAGCTAGTGTCTCTTGGGACCTGGCCACCCCCATCCAGAGTGATTCAGCATGTTCTCAGAGCCTCAGAATCTTGGAGTGCAGACACAGCACAGCCATTGCTGTACTGCTAGTGCCTCGCTGCTGCCCCTGCAGTCTGTAGAGGAAGCCCGGACACACCATCCAACCCCCCCGCCCCCCCAAAAAAACAGACTACATTTAATTTTCTTGTTAATTTGTTTTCTTTGATTCATATCTGACAAAATGAGTAAAAAATGTAAAAGGACTCTAACCATTGATAGTTAGTATATGGATAGAGAGCAGACTTCAAACCCTGAGGATACTCAAAACAGACTATCTCCAGAGGAATCCCCAAAGGGGGATATGATCTGCTCCTCAGTACAGAAAACTGTCATAGAAGAAATCAAAAAGACTCTCACAAGAGAGCTAGAAAAGAAATGGGAAAAGGAAAGGGAAGCTTGGCAAGCTAGTCTGGAGAAGTCATCCCACACATTTAAAGATAGAGTGGATAAAGAAATCAAATCCTTGAAAAAAAAAAAAAAAAAACATTAGTGAGTTGGAAAAATAAAATAGCTCTCTAAAAATAAAATTGGTGAAATGGAAAAAAAAAATCCATAGAACTCACTTAAAAACTCAATTGGCCAATTACAAAAAGATATAAAAAAAGAGTGAAGAAAATACTTCATTGAAAATCAGAATCTAACAAATAGAATTGAATGACTTGAGGAGATACTAAGAATCAATCAACCAAAACCAAAAAAAAAAAAAAAAAAAAAAAATGAAACAAAATGAAAAAAAAAAAAAAAAAAGTCAAATACCTTCTTGGGAAGGCAACAGACCTGGAAAATATATCCAGGAGAGACAATCTGAGAATAATTGAACTCCATGAAAAATATGATGAAAAAAAGAGCCTGGACAATATTTTCCAGGAAATTATCAAAGAGAACTGCCAAGATGTTTTAGAAACAGAAGGTAAAATAGACATTGAAATAATTCATCAATTACCTACTTAAAGGGACCCTTAAAGCAAAACACCAAGAAATATTGTGGCCAAATTCCAGAACCATAAGATGAAGGAAAAAACATACTGCAAGTTGCTAGAAAAATATCAGTTCAAATATAGAGGTGCCACAATAAGCATTACCCAGGATCTAGCAGCATCCACCTTAAAGTATCGAAGGGCCTGGAACATGATATTCCAAAAGGCTAAGGAACTTGGTTTGCAGCCAAGAATAAGTTACCCAGCAAAAATGAGCATCTTTTTTTTCCAGGGAAGAAGATGGACATTCAATGTAATAAGTGAGTTATATGTATTCTTGATGAAAAAAAAATGGATTTGAACAAAAAGTTTGATCTCCAAATATAGAACTTAAGAGATTCCTAAAGAGGTAAAAAGAAATCTTGAGAATTACATTTCTTCCATAATGATATATAAAGAACACATGTATAATTTGTTCTAGAAACTAGAGATGGAAATAAAATTATACTAGAAAAAAGGGTAAAGTGGTGGTACTACATCTCACTAAGAGGCAAAGGTAACCTATTTTCAGAGAAATAATTGAGGGGAATGAACACAGTGTGTAACATATTCTCATTAGAATTGGCTTAAAGAGAAAAATATAGACATATTCAATTTATAGTGAAACTTCTTCCACTTAATTGAAAAGTGGGAGGGGAAAAGTGCAAAGGAAAGGAGTAAGCCAAATGGAAGGGTGTAGTGAGCTGTTGTCTCTAGAAGCTGCTGGATCGCTCTCTGGGAAGAGATCTGCTGTGTCTTCTACTCAAATCTCTCCGACAGATTCTTCTTCCTGTAATGAACCGTTGTCTCCAGGCAGTTGCTGTTAACTCTTGTCCAAAGAAGTGACTTCCCTTCCTGCAGAGAGCCCCGTCAAGCCTGATGCAATTCAGAGTCTTCCTTCTTGAATCCTGGCTCTGAATCTCCTCCAGCTCTTATCCTTCTCCAGGCCGATCTGCTCTCTGCGCCCAGTGCTGTCTCTTTTTATCCTCCCAGAGAATGGGCGTGGGATAATGCAAGGGCTTCTGGGAAGAACCACCCCAGCCAATGAGCTTGCCCCCTCTATCAAGTCAACCTGAGTTCTCACCTTGTAATTGTCCAGAAAACCTGAATTCTCACCTTGTCACCATCCAGACAACCTGAGTTCTCACTTAGTAATCCTAACAGAAGGGAATACAGAAAGTGTGAGCAAAAGGGGGAAAATAGAGGGAGAAATTCTAAGGTGGGGGAGGGATACTAAAAAAGGAGAGCTGTGAAAAGCAAGTGGTGTTCACAAGTTTAATACTGGGGAGGGGGAAGGGGAAAGGAAAGGAGAAAAGCATAAGCAGGGGTTAACAAGATGTCAAGTAATATAGAATTAGAGATTTTCATCATAAATCTGAATGAGATAAACTCCCCCCATAAAGAGGAAGTAGTTAATGGACTGGATTAAAAGCCAGAAACCTACAAGCCATTCTGGAGATCAATTTGGAACTATTCTCAAAATGTTATCAAACTATGCATATCCTTTGATCCAGCAGTGTTACTACTGGCTTATATCCCAAAAAGATTTTAAAGTAGGGAAAGGGACCAGTATGTGCAAGAATGTTTGTGGCAGCCCTCTTTGTAGTGGCCACAAACTAGAAACTGAGTGCATGCCCATCAGTAGGAGATGGATGAATAAATTGTGGCATATAAATATTATGGAATATTATTATTCTGAAAGAAATGACCATTGGGATGATTTCAGAAAGGCCTGGGGAGACTTGTATGAACCAATTCTGAGTGAAATGAGCAGGACCAGGAGATCATTATATACCTCAACAATAATAATATTTGATGATCAATTCTGATGGACATGGCTCTCTTCAACAATGTGATGAACCAAATCAGTTTCAATAGAGCATTAATGAATTGAACCAGCTATAGCTAGCAAAAGAACTCTGGGAGATGACTATGGACCATTACATAGAATTCCCAATCCCTCTATTTTTGTCTGCCTGCATTTTTTGATTTCCTTCAAAGGTCAATTATACAATATTTCAAAGTCCAATTCTTTTTGAAAAATTACCCATGCATATATCTTGTAAATGAAAAGCTATTATTAAAAAAATAAAAATAAATTAAATTAAATGTTACCTCAAAAACAAAACCAAAGAACAAAACAAAACAAACAAACAAACAAAAAATAACAGTGAAATGGAAAAAAATTCCAAAGAGCAAAACAACTCATTTAAACACTCAACTGGACATATACAAAAAAAGTAAAAATAGTTAATGAAGAAAATAACTCATTAAAAATCAGAACTGAACAAATGGAAATGAATGATTCAATGAGACATTAAGAATCAGTCAAGCAAAGCCAAAAAAAAAATTAAACAATAGAAAAAAAGTTAAAGATCTATTTGGAAAAACAACAAACCTGGAAAATGATATAAGATAGATAATCTAAGGATAATTGGGCTCCCTGAAAACCATGATGAAAAAAGAGCCTAGATACAAGTTTTCAGGAAATCATCTAAAAGAATATTAATATTAGGAAAACTATTAGCAAATTAACAAAAAAAAATATGATCTTCCCAATAGATGCAGTAAAACCATTTGGTAAAATCCAACATCCATGCCTAACATAAACTCTTGAGAGTATAAGAATAAATGGACTTTTCCTTAAAACAGTCAGTAGCATCTATTTAAAACCGGCATTAAACATAATATGTAATGGGAACAAACTGGAACCAATACCAACAAGATTAGGGGTGAAAGAAGATTGCCCACTATCAACATTAGTATTCAATATTGTATTAGAAATTCATTCTATACTTGGCAATAAGAGAAAAAAAGAAGAGAGATTAAAGGAATTAGAGTAGGTAATGAGGAAAGCAATTATCACACTTTACAGATTGTACTAAAAAACTATTAGAAATAATCCACAACTTTAGCAAAGTTGCAGGATAAAAAATAAACCCACATAAATCATCAACAATCTTATATATCACTAACAAAATCCAACAGCTAGAGATACAAAAATAAATTCCATTTAAAGTAACTGCCCATAGTATAAAATTATTTGGGAATCTATCTGCCAAAGGAAAGTCAGGAATTATATGAGCAAAACTACAAAACACTTTTCACCCAAATAAAGTCAGATTTAAACAATTGGAAAAATATTGAGTGCTCTTGGATAAGCTGAGCAAACATAATAAAGATGACAATACTACCTAAACTAATGTATTTATTTAGTGCTATACCAATCAGACTCCCAAGAAACTATTTTGATGACCTAGAAAAAATAAGAACAAAATTCATCTGGAAGAACAAAAGGTCAAGACGTTGAAGGGAATTAATGAAAAGAAAATATCACATGAAGGTGGCCTAGCTGTACCAGATCTAAAACTACTTTATAAAGCAGCAGTCACTAAAAGCCTTGGTTATTGACTAAGAAATAGACTAGTTGATCAGTGGAATAGGTTAGGTTCATAAAACAAAATGTCAATCACTATAATAATCTAATGTTTGACAAACCCAAAGACCACAGCTTTTGGGATGAGAATTCACTACTTGACAAAAACTCCCGGGGAAAATTGATAATTAGTATGGCAGAAACTATGCATTGACCCACACTTAACACCATACACCAAGATAAAGTCAAAATGGGTTCATGACCTAGGAATAAAGAATGAAATTATAAGTAAATTAAAAGACCATAGGATAGTTTATCTCTCAGACCTGTGAAAGAGAAAGAATTTGTGACCGAAGAACTAGAGTTCATTATTGATCACAAAATAGAAAATTTGGATTATATACAATTAAAAAGGTTAATACAGACAAGATTAGAAGGGAAGCAATAAACTGGGAAAACATTTTTTTACAGTAAAAGGTTCTGTTAAAGGTCTCATTTCCAAAATATATAGAGAATTAACTCTAATTTATAAGAAATCAAGCCATTCTGCAATTGATAAATGGTCAAAGTATAAGAACAGACAGTTTTCAGATGATGAAATGGAAACTATTTCTAGCCATATGAAAAGATACTCCAAGTACTTATTAATCAGAGAAATGCAAATTAAGACAACTATGAGTTACCACTACATACTTCTCAGATTGTCTAGGGTCACAGGAAAATATAATGGTAAATGTTGGTGAATGTGAAATCACTACTGATCAGAGAAATGCAAATTAAGACGACTCTGAGATACCACTACACACCCATAAAATTGGCTAAGATGACAAGAAAATATAGTGGCAAATGTTGGAGGGGATGCAGGAAAACTGGCACACAGATGCATAGTTGGTGGAATTGTGAATACATCCAGCCATTCTGGAGAGCAATTTGGAAGTATGCTCAAAAAGTTGTCAAATTGTTCATATCCTTTGATCCAGCAGTGTTACTACTGGGCTTATATCACAAAGAAATACTAAAGAAGGGAAAGGGACCTGTATGTGCCAAAATGTTTGTGGCAGCTCTTTTTGCAGTGTCTAGAAACTGGAAAATGAATGGATGCCCATCAATTGGAGAATGGTTGAGTAAATTATGGTCTATGAATGTTATGGAATATTATTGTTCTGTAAGAAATGAACAGCAGAATGAATGTAGAGAGGCTTGGAGAGACTTATATGAACTGATGCTGAGTGCAATGAGTAGAACTAGGAGATCATTATACACTTCAACAAGGAGAAAACACAGTTCAATTCCAATTGATCAAATATGGACAGAATCAGCTACACATAGAGAAGGAACACTGGTAAATGAATGTGGACTACATGTATTTTTGTTTTTCTTCCCAGGTTATTTTTACCTTCTGAATCAATTTTTTCTTGTGCAACAAGAGAACTGTACAGATATGCACAAATATATTGTATCTAAGATATACTTTAGCATGTTTAATATGTATGAGACTGCCATCTAGGGGAGGTGGTGAAGGCAGTGAAGGGACAAGTTGGAACAGAAGTAAGTGCAAGGGACAATGTTGTAAAAATTACCCATGCATATGTTCTGTCAATAAAAGTTGTAAAATAAAAAAGGGAAGAAAAAAAAAAGGAAGGAAAAACAAGAAACTAATTTGATTAAAGGCTTAATATGGCAGCAAGGATGTATATATATATATATATATATATATATATATATATATATATATATATATATACGTATATATATATATATATACAAAGTTATTTTTTTAGGGTCTTTTTCATCAGCATACATCCTCATACAGTATCATTGTTGAAGTGTATAATGATCTCCTGGTTCTGCTCATTTCACTCAGTATCAGTTGATGTAAGTCTCTCCAAGCCTCTCTGTATTCCTCCTGTTGGTCATTTCTTACAGAACAATAATATTCCATAACATTCATATACCATAGTTTACCCAACTATTCTCCAATTGATGGACATCCAATCATTTTCCAGTTTCTAGCCACTACAAAAAGGGCTGCCATAAACATTTTGGTACATATAGGTCCCTTTCCCTTCTTTAGTATTTCCTTGGGATATAAGCCCAGTAGTAGCACTGCTGCATCAAAGGGTATGCACTTTTTGATAACTTTTTGGGCATAATTTCAGATTCCTCTCCAGAATGGTTGGATTCTTTCACAACTCCACCAACAATGCATCAGTGTGCCAGTTTTCCAACAGCCCCTCCAACATTCATCATTATTTGTTCCTGTCATCTTAGCCAATCTGACAGGTGTGTAATGATATCTCAGAATTGTCTTAATTTCCATTTTTCTGATCAATAGTGATTTGCAACACTCTTTCATATGAGTGGAAATAGTTTTAATTTCATCATCTGAAAATTGTCTGTTCATATCCTTTGACCATTTATCAATTGGAGAATGGCTTGATTTCTTATAATTTAGTGTCAATTCTCTGTATATTTTGGAGATGAGGCCTTTATCAGAACCTTTAATTGTAAAAATGTTTTCCCAATTTGTTACTTCCATTCTAATCTTGTTTGCATTAGTTTTGTTTGTGCAGAGACTTTTTAATTTGGTGTAATCAAAATTTTCTATTTTGTGATCAATAATGGTCTCTAGTTCTCCTTGGGACACAAATTCCTTCCTCCTCCACAAGTCTGAGAGGTAAACTATCTTATGTTCCTCTAATTTATTTATGATTTCATTCTTTATGCCTAAATCTTGGACCCATTTTTACCTTATCTTAGTATGTGGTGTTAAATGTGGGTCCATGCCTAGTTTCTGCTATACTAATTTCCAGTTTTCCCAGCAGTTTTTGTCAAATAATGAATTCTTATCCCAAGATTTGGGATCTTTGGGTTTGTCAAACACTAGATTGCTATTTTTATTCACTATCTTGCCATGTGAACCTAACCTATTCCATTGCTCAACTAGCCTATTCCTTAGCCAATACCAAATGGTTTTGGTGACTGTTGCTTTATAATATAGTTCTAGATCAGGTACAGCTAGACCACCTTCATTTAATTTTTTCTTTCATTACTGCCCTTGAAATTCTCGGCCTTTTGTTGTTCCATATGAAAGATTTTTTTTCTTATTTTTTCTAGGTCATTAAAATAGTTTCTTGGGAGTCTGATTGGTATAGCACTAAATAAATAGATTAGTTTAGGGAGTATTGTCATCTTAATTATATTCGCTCGGCCTATGAATAAGAAATTAAAATTTCATATTAGAATTATAAGCTCACTCAAATCTAACAAGCCTGAGCTTCTAAAATATGGGAATTTGACCAGTCCATGAACTCTGTATGTTCTTGACAATAGGTACCAGGAACTAGCCATCCCAGGGAATATTTATGCTTAGGGCTGGGTGGCTTCCTCCCTGAGCATATACAATTGATAAGGAAACACAGCAAGATATAGACAATATGGAATGAGCCAACATACAGGATTGTCACGTGCTCTGCACATGTCTACATGCCAAACTTCTTAGCTGAGAGTCTTCTTTATCTAAAAATCATATAAAAGACTCATGTCCTATATCACAGTCGAGCTTCACCAGTGGGGAGGATGATTTGCCCAGGAAAATATTTATACAATTCAAGTTGATTGAGACTGAAATGGGGCTCCCAGCCATTTGAGTTTTTGAGGTTCCCTTGAATTGGTGATGTATTCTCTTACTCTATCTGCTATAATTGTCATATTGTTAATTGTTCTTATTTCTATTTTTTTTGTGTGTGTTAATCTAAATTGTCTGTACCTTGTCTTATTTGATTAAAACTTTTAACTTTCACTTTTTTAACTGAGTTGAGAGCGTCATTTATAGGAGCGAATCTGAACTTTTCTTTAAAATCATAATACAGCCTATCCAAAAGCACTCCTAATTATTTAAATCTGACTTTATTTTTGTGGCGAGTGTTTCATAATTTTGTTCATATAGTTCCTGACTTTCCTTTGGTAGATTCATTCCCATATATTTTATACTATCCACAGTTATTTTGAATGGAATTTCTCTTTGTATCTCTTGCTTGTAGAGCATCTCCTTGGAAATGCAGACACATCCCAATAATCTCAGCATCCACAACACACCAGCACTAAGCCCATAATTCTGCACTAGGAAAACTTGGCCTCCAGCAGGGCCAGCCATCACTTAAAACAAGACTCAGAAGAGCATCAATCATCATGGTCCTCCATGGATTTCATGGCAACATCACTGTGTCACCAGGTAAACAGTCCTTCCACTTCTGGGGCTGAGATCAAATTTGAAAAAAAAAGAAATTATACCAACAAAGATGGGGGAGAGAATCATACTAAAGAAAGTTATTGTTGTGACAGTAAACACCAAGTCACAAATTCAGAAGACAACAGTGTTAAAACACCTTTGGGCAAAACACTAAAGAAAAATGGGAAATAGTTTCAAGTATAGAAAAATCTTATGGGGGGGGAGGGAGTAGAGCTAAGATGGTGGAGAGGACATAAGACTTTTTCTGAGCTCTTCCCACAATCCTCAGACTAACTATCAAATCCAGACTCTTAATTATTTCTGGACTGAAAGAACCCACAAATATTGGGAATGTAATAAATTACCAGCAAAAGATAATTTTGAAGACTTCCAGGAAAGGTCTGTTTCAATCATGCCTGGAGGGAGGCAGGCCAAGCTCAAGGAGGCTGAGCAAAGATACCAGTGCAGGTAGCTCACACACACAGGAGTGTGGGCTCCACATGCTGAAGAAGCTACCAAAAGAAATCTATAGCAATGCAGTTTGGAATAACAAGAGAAGAAGCTAGGAGCATAGTAAAAGCCTGTACAGCTTGCCTTCCTTTCCATGCTCCTACACTCCCTCCAGGGAAGAACCCTCATGATTTGAGACCTAATGAAATTTGGCAAATGGATGTGACCCATTATAAATCTTTTGTTCGTCTATCTTTTATCCATGTCGTGGTAGATGCCTTTTCGGGATTCACATTTGCAATGCCAGCAGCAAAAGAGACAGCCCGAGTGGTAACTGAATTCCTTATACAAGCATTTGCAATTATGGGTGTGCCACAAGCAATAAAAACAGACAATGGACCTGCATATACTTCTAAACATTTTACACACTTTTGTGCACAGTATAAGATTTTACATACCATCGGCATACCCTTTAATCCTCAAGGTCAGGCAATAGTAGAGAGAAGAAACAGAGATATTAAGACACTCCTCCAAAAACAAAAGAAAGGGGGAGCCATGGGTAACCCTAGAGAACTTCTAAATTTAGTTCTTTATACCATTAATTTTTTAATTTTTGACAAAGATGCACTGGCTCCAGCAGACAGGTTTTATAACCCACCGGAAGGGCAGTGTCCAGGGCAAGCAGCTCCACTGTCTTTAGATAATCGCCAACTGATGTGGAGAGACCCAGAAAGTAGTGAATGGAAGGGACCAGATAGGTTAACTGCTTGGGGAAGAGGGTTTGCTTGTATCTCTACAGATGGAGAAGGAATCAGATGGGTGCCAACGAGCCGTATTCGCCTTGTCCATCGGAGAGAGACAGAGCAGACCCTTGAAATGAAGGAGAAGGCCCAAGAAACATCGGGTGGTTCCGTTGCTGACTGTGCCCACCACTGAAAGAACCTGGCAGTTATGGTGTTTGACCCATGGACATCAAAAATGTTGGATTTGAAAATCTTCAGGAATCATTGGATTCTCTGAGACATCATAAGGCTATTGTAGGACTGAAATCCTCAGGAATCATTGGATTCTCTGAGACATCATAAGAGTATTGTAGGACTGAAAGTCCTCAGGAATCATTGGATTCTCTGAGGCATCATAAGACTGTTGCTGGACTTCAAAACCTGTTGGGATCATTGGATTCCCTAACATATAAAAAGACTGATGTGGGATTTCAAAAACTTGTGGGGATCATTGGATTCCCTAACAGTGATTTAATGGACAATAGATTGGTTTTGGACTATCGCTTGGTTGCTGAAGAAGGCGTGTGTGTGACTAATGTTTACATACCCTCCTTCTAGGACTTCTGGAAATCTCTTACAATACCATGTTGATTTATATTATTTGTTATATCACTACTTGCATGTACAATTCCTGTTTGTTACACCACATCGAGTCTGCACTGACTGTGGGGAGAGTCACCACTAATAGTATTGCTATGTGCTTGTGTAATAACTCCCATGTTGATGGGTTTGTGCATACTTGTCTCTAATAAGGCCCTTCACTCCAGAAACCCGCTAGCAAATCCCCACTTCTCTTTGGTGCTTTTCATCTCCCTCCCTGAGATGTCAGGGAGGGCGTGATTATCTCCTTTTTAGTGCTTTCATCTCCCCTCCTGAGCAGTCAGGGGGGGAGTGATCACCTCCTTTTTGGGGTTCTCATCTCCCTGAAAAGTCAGGGATGGCACGACCACCTGTGGTCTAAAACAAAAGAAAGCGGTAGATGTAAAGGGCTAGAACTGAGCAATGCACTTGGATGATGAAGCACGTGAGACTAATTGCCAATTGGATGGTTCCCTATTAACTTGTTTGAAGGTTGACCCTCCCCAGCTGTTCTGTGCTGATTTGATTGGTGGGACAAAGAGGAGGAAGTGACTTGTGTGGGAGGAGTAGGAGAAACTTGGGTGGTGGAACTCACACTCATTCGCACTCGTGACCTGGCGTTGGAGGTGACGGTAAAGATCTAGAATAAAGACATTTAGTGATCCTGACTCCTGCTGATTTCTGGGAAGATAGAGTTCCAGCATTTCTGCCTTATTTACAATCTAGTAGATTAGCATAAAAGTCATAGAACACCTAAAATAACAAATGGTAGTGAACCCCAAAATGCCAGAATTTCATGGGACCTGGTCACATCGACCCAGCACCAAAAGTCAGTCAGCACTGACCTAGTGTAGCTGCTTGCACAGGAAGCTTGGACAATCTCTCTCTTGCCCTAAAAGCAGATCTCAACTTTTTTTTTTTTTTTTAAATGAGCAAAGAAGCAAAAAGAACTCTGATCATAGATAGTTTTTAAGGTGAAAGAGAAGAACAAATTTCGAGTTCTGATGTCATTAAAAGCAAGATGTCTCCAAATGAAGCTTCATAGGGTGATATAAATGGGTCTCAATCTCACAAGACTGTCTTGGAAGAAATTTAAAAAGGATCTTAAAAGTGAGCTAGAAGAAAAATGGAGAAAAGAGATGAGAATTTTGCAAGATGGTTTGGAAAAGCAAACATAAATTATCTGAAGAAATTCCCTTACAAAATAGATTTAGTGAAATGGAAAAAGCATATAACACTTACAAAATATATTTGACTATTGGAAAATGGAAATGGGAAAAGAAAACTCTTCCTGGAAAAAACAGAATTTATGAAATGGAAAAAATATATAAAACAAAACAACTCGTTTAAAAATCAAATTGGCCAAAAAAAAAAGAATTAAAAAAGGCAAATGAAGAAAATAACTCACTAAAAATCAGAACTGAACCAAAGAAAATTATTGACTCAGTGAGACATCAGGAATCAGTCAAATAAAACTAAAAAAAGAAAAAAGAAAAGAAAATGTAAAATATCTACGTGGGAAAACAATTGACCAAGAAAATAGATCTATGAGAGACAATCTAAGGATTACTGGACTCCTTGAAAACAATGATGAAAAAAAAAAAAAAAGAACCTAGACATCATCTTACAGAAAATCATCAAAGAGAAGTGCCCTACTAATATCCTGGGAAAAGAAGATAAAATAACCATTGAAATAATTTACCAATTACTTCCTGAAAGAGACTCCAAAATGAAAACTTCCAGAAATATTATGGCTAAATTTCAAAACTATCAGATCAAAGAAAAAAATATATTACAAGCAGCCAGAAAGAAACAATTCAAATACCAAGGAGCCACAATCACAATTACCCAGGACCTAGTAGCTTCCAACTTAAAGTATCAAAGGGACTGAAAACTCATATTCTGAAAGGCAAAGAAAGTTGGAATGAGGCCAAGAATAAACTATGCAGATAAATTGAGCATTTTATTTCAGGGAAGAAGATGCACATTCAATAAAACAGACAAATTTTATTTATTTCTCTAATAGACGAGAGCTAAACAGCAACAACAACAACAACAACAACAACAACAACAACAACAACAACAAAATGACCTCCAAATATAGGATTCAAGAAAAGCATAAAAAGGTCAAAGGAAAAGAACTCTTGAGATTTATATCTCTGTTATGGGGATACATAGAGAGTACTCTTACAGTCTTTATTAAAAAAAACAAACAACAACAACAACAAAAAAAAACAACTAAAAGTGGAAAGGGGATTGTACTGGAAAAGGGGGAAAGTGCAGGGGAAATAAGGGGAATTGCATTTCATGAAGAGGCAAAGAAAATCTATTCTAATTGAAGGAAAGAAGGGAGAGAGTGAACATTTTGTGAATCTTAGTTTCATCAAATGTGACGTAATAGAGAATATTAGACATATTAGGTTTCACAGAGAAACTTCTTTCACCTTATAGGGAAGTTGAAGGGGAAAAGTAAAAGGAAAGAGGGACACTAACAGAAGTGAAAAGAGAAATAGTAGGAGAAAAAGAAAGGGGTTATAAAGGGTGAGAACTCCTTGAGGCAAGTGGAGCTCATAAACAAAATACTGGAGAAGAGGGAAATGGGGAAAGAAGAGAGAAAAGCATAATTGGGTGTAAACAAGATGGCTGGAACTACAGAATTATTTATTTTAACTGTGAATGCAAACGTGGTGAACTCTTCCACAGAACAGAAGCAGATAACAGAGTTGATTAAAAACCAGAATCTTATAATATGTTCTTTATAAGAAACACATTTAAAGCAAAATGATGCATACAGAGTAAAGGTAAAAAGCTGGAAAAGAATCTATTATGCTTTAGGCAAAGTAAAAAAAAAAAAAAAAAAAAAAAAAAAAAGCAGGGATAATCATCCTTATCTCAGATCAAGCAAAAGCAAAAATAGATCTAATTTAAAAAGATAAGGAAAGAAACTATATCTTGCTAAAGGGTACCATACATAATGAAGAAATATCAATACTAAATATATATATCAAGTGGTATAGCATCCAAATTCCTAAAGGAAATTTTAAGAGAGATGTAAGAAGAAATAGATAGCAAAACTATAATAGTGTGTGATCTCAAACTTGTTCTCTCAGAACTAGATAAATCAAACCACAAAATAAATAAGAAAACAGTTAAGGGGGTAAACAGAATGTTGGAAAAGTTAGGGATGATAGAGCTTTGGAGAGAATTGAATGGAGACAGAAAGGAGTATACTTTTTCTCAGCAGTTCATGGAACCTATACAAAAAATGACCATATATTGGCATAAATACCTCAAAATCAAATGTAGAAAGGCATAAATAGCAAATATTTTTCAGATCATGATGCAATAAAAAATACATTCAATAAAAGGTCAAAGAAAAATGGGCCAAAAATAAATTGTAAATGAAATAATTTAATCCTAAAGAATGAATGGGTGAAACAGCAAATCATAAACACAATCAATAATTTCATCCAAACAAATGACAATAATGAGACAACATACCAGAATTTGAGGGATAGAGTCAAAGCAGGAATAAGGGGCAATTTTATATCTCTAGATGCATACTTGTATAAATATAAATAGAGAAAATAGAAAAAAACAGAAAGAGAAGATCAATATATTGGGCTTGCAGCTAAAAAAGGTAAGGAAAAAATTACAAACCCCAATCAAATACCAACATTGAAATTCTTAAAATAAAAGAGGAGATGAATAAAAATGAAAATTAAAAAAAAATTGAATTAATAAATAAAACTAAGAGTCAGTTTTATGAACAAACCAACAAAATAGATAATACATATGTATTTAATATGATGGGGAAAAGGAAAGAGGAAAATCAAATTGTTAGTCTCAAAAATTCAAAGAGAGAACTTTCCACCAATGAAGAGGAAATTAGAAAAATAATTAGGAGTTATTTTGCCCAACTTTATGCTAATAAATTTGATAATCTAAGTGAAATGGAGGAATGTTAGGATTACTAGGTGAGAACTCAGGTTGTCTGGACAATTACAAGGTGAGAACTCAGGTTGACTTGACAGTTCTCTGGCTCAGACCTGTAAAGGGAGTTTACACCTTAGGAATCCTAGAAGAAGCAAGCTCATTGGTTGAAGTGGTTCTTCCCAGAATCCCTTGCATTATCCCACGCCCATTCTCTGGGAGGATAAAAGAGGCAACATTGGGCCTGGAGAACAGATTGGACTGGGGAAGGACAAGGGCTGGAGGACAGCACTCCAGGAAGAGGAGAAGTCTCTGCATTACATCAGGCCTGACGGGGCTCTCTGCAGGAAGGGAAGTCACTTCTCTGGACAAGAGTTAACAGCACCTGCCTGGAGACAACAGTTCATTACAGGAAGAAGAATCTGTCTGAGAGATTTGAGTAGACACAGCAGATCTCTTCCCAGAGAGCGATCCGGCAGCTTCTGGAGACGACAGCTCGCTACAGAGGAATATCTACAAAACATATAGATTGCCCAGATTAATAAAAGAGAAAATAAATTACTTAAATAGTCCAACTTTAGAAAAAGGAATAGAACAAGCTATTAATCAACTTCCTAAGGAAAAAAAAATATCTCCAGAGCCAAATGGATTTGCAAGTGAATTCTACCAAACATTTAAAGAAAAATTAATTCCAATACTATACAAACTATTTGAAAAAATAAGAAATGAAGGATTCCTACCAAATTTCTTTTATTACACAGACATGACACTGATAGCTAAACCAGGTAGGATGAAAAGAGAGAAAAAAAAATTATAGACAAATTTTCCTAATGAATATATGTGCAAAAAGATTTTTAAAAATATTGGCAAAGAGATTATAGAAAATCATTCCCAGGGTCATATAACATGACCACGTAGGATTTATGCCAGGAATGCAGGGCTGGTTCAATATTAGGAAAACTATTAGCATAATTGTCTATATCAATAACCACAGGGTTGAAGAACAAGACCCAAAATCCTATGTCCAAAATGGAACAGAGGCTTTCACTGGGCCTCAGAATATAGATTGATTCAGGGAAACAGAAAGTGAGGCCCAGTTTCAGGACACCTGTGGACATAAGAATGTAGATTGACTCAGGGAAACAAGAGGTGGGGCCCAGTTCCATGGGCCCAGGCAAAAAAAAAAATTAGTTGGAGCATGATGGCAGCCAAGTTTATACCCAGAGAGTCTTTAGAAGTTCAATATTTAGACATGATCAATCAGCTAAAAAGAAATCTAGTGGAAGAAAGGGATCACAAGATCAATCAGCTGAAAAGCAACCTGATGGGGGAAAGAAATTACAGGTTTTATAACCCAACATAAGGGCAGTGTCCACTGTGAGCAGCTCCAATATAATCTCCAGGTGATAAGGAGAGATCCCCAAAGTGGTGAATGGAAATGACTAGATAGGCTAACTGCTTGGGAGAGAGGGTTTCCTTGTATTTCAACAGATGAAGAAGGAATCAGATGGGTGCCAACAAACCACTTCAGCTTGTCCATTGGAAAGAGACAGAAAAAGATTAAACTCTCGGAACAAAGGAGAAAACTCAAGAAGCATCAAATTATCCCATCTCTGACTACATATGCCATTGAAAAAGCATAGCTGTTAACCAGGTTGTATGGCCATTGACTCATGAACATCAAAAATTGTTGATAAGACTGTTACAGAACTTCGAAACCTGCAGGAATCATTGGAATCCCTGACACATGATAAGACTGATACAGAACTTCAAAACCTATAAGAATCATTGGATTCCCTGACACATGAAGTGATGGACAATAGATTGGTTTTGGACTATTTCTAGGATTTATGAACATGTATAATTCCTCATGTTGATTCATGCTGTTTGTTACATCACTACTAACATGTGTTATATTTCTATTTACTTGTAAAATACCTCTCATGCTGATGGCTTTATGTACACCTGTTTCAAGTGAAACCTTTCAGAAACCTAATAATAAAATCTAGTTTGACTCCCCATTTTTCTTTGATGTTTTCATCTCCCTTCCTGAGACATCAGGGAGGCCATAATCACTTCCTTTTTGGTGTTTTCACCACCTTTTTTGAGAAGTCACAAAGTCACCTCCTTTTTGAGGTACTCACCACTATGAGAAGTCATGCAGGGCATGACCACCTATGTTCTAAAACAAAGGAAAGTAAGAGATATAAAGGGCAGGAACTCTAGAAAAATATAATTAAGGCTCAGTATGATTAATTTAATCCTACAACAAGATGTTAACTCAGTGGAACTGATAATACAATGGTTATCTAATTTAGCATATGAGTTCTCTACTTCGGTATGACTGATTTAATCTTACAACAAATAATGATTCCCTTGTAATATAATGATTGGTTTATATTTAGTATACTATAATGATAAATGGTAATAGAGTATATAAACTGAGGACAAAATCAGCCACAGAGATTCCACCTTTGATCAGCTGCGTGGTGGCTCTCCTGCCTCCTGCATTCCTCAACTGAAACCAAGACCCATTCTGAAGGGCCTCCAGAAAGCTTGGGCCCCAGGTGAAGGGAGACAGACTGTGAAATAGATAATAAAAACTTTGGATTTTATCCCTGACTATTCTCATGGTGATTATTCTGCTGAGAACAAAGTGGTCAAAGAACTTCCAGAAAGCTAATCAGAACATTACATAAGGATTCCTACCAAATTTATTTTATTAGGCAGATGTGGTATAGATAGCTAAACCAGGTAGGATGAAAACAGAGAAAGAAAATTATAGAACAATTTCCCTAATGAATATAGATGCAAAAATCTTTTTTAAATATTATCAACAAGATTATAGACAGTCATTCCCAGAAAAATATACCTTGAACAAGTAGGATTTATATTAGGAATTTAAGGGTGGTCCAATATTATTAAAACTGTTAACATAAATCAATAGGCAAACTAACAAAAACCATATGATTATCTCAATAGCTGCAGAACAATAATTTGATAAAATCCAAACATCATTCCTATTAAAAATACTATCGAGTATAGGAATAAATCGATTTTTTCCTTAAAGTGAACAATAGTATCTATTTAATACTATCAACAAGTATCATATGTAATGGGGACAAACTAGAACCATTCCCAATAACATCACGAGTGAAACAAGGTTGTTCACTATCCCATTACTTTTAAATATTTTATTAGAAATGTTAGGTTCGAACCATTCTCCAATTGATAAATGGTCAAAGGATATGAACAGACAATTCTCAGATGAAGAAATTGAAACTATATCCACTCACATAAAAGAGTGTTCCAAATCACTACTGATTAGAGAAATGCAAATTAAGACAACTCTGAGATACCACTACACACCTGTCAGATTGGCTAAGATGACAGGAACAAATAATGATGAATGTTGGAGAGGATGTGGGAAAACTGGGACACTAATACATTGCTGGTGGAGTTGTGAAAGAATCCAGCCATTCTGGAGAGCAATTTGGAACTATGCCCAAAAAGTTATCAAACTGTGCATATCCTTTGACCCAGCAGTGCTACTACTGGGCTGATATCCCAAAGAAATACTAAAGAGCGGAAAGAGACATATATGTGCCAAAATGTTTGTGGCAGCTCTTTTTGTTGTAGCTAGAAAATGGAAGGTGAATGGATGTCCATCAGTTGGAGAATGGTCGGGTAAATTATGGTATATGAAAGTTATGGAATATTATTGCTCTGTAAGAAATGACCAGCAGGAGGAATACAGAGAGGCTTGGAGAGACTTACATCAACTGATGCTGAGTGAAATGAGCAGAACCAGAAGATCACTGTACACTTCAACAACAATACTGTATGAGGATGTATTCTGATGGAAGTGGAAATCTTCAACATAAAGAAGAGCCAACTCACTTCCAGTTGATCAATGATGGACAGAGGTAGCTACACCCAGAGAAGAAACACTGGGAAATGAATGTAAATTGTTAGCACTAATATCTGTCTGCCCAGGTTACAATAACCTTCGGAATCTAATGCTTATTGTGCAACAAGATAATGGTATTTACACACATGTGTATACATGTATTGTATCTAGGTTATATTGTAACACAAGTAAAATGTATGGGATTGCCTGTCATCGGGGGGAGGGAGTAGAGGGAGGGGGGGTAATTTGGAAAAATGAATACAAGGGATAATATTATAAAAATATATAATAAAAATTATTAAAAAAATGTTAGGTTCAACAATAAAAGAAGAAAAAGAGATTAAAAGAATTAGAGTAGATAATGAAGAAACCAAACTATCACTCTTTGCACATACTATGATGGCATTCTTAGAGAACACTAGAGAATCCTAGAGAATATTAAGTGCTCTTGGATAGGTCAAGCGAAAATATAATAGAAATGACAATATTGCCTAAATTAATCTGTTTATTTAGTGCTATACCAATTAAATTCCCTAGAAATTATTTTACAGATCTAGAAAAAAATTATAACAAAGTTTATCTGGAAGAATAAAGGTCAAGAATTTCAAGGGAATTCATGTAAAAAAATGCAAATGAAGGTGGCCTAGTTGTGTCAGACCTAAAACTATATTATAAAGCAGCAATCATCAAAACTATTTGGTGCTGGCTAAGCAATAGGGTGGTTGATAAGTAGAATAGATTAGATTCATAATACAAAATATTCGATGGCTATAGTAATCTAGTGTTTGACAAACACAAAGATCCATGCTTTTGTGATGAAAATTCACTATTTGACAAAAACTGCTGGGAAAATTGGAAACCATTATGGCAGAAATTAGGCTTTGATCCACCCCTAACACCATATAGATAAGGTCAAACTTGGTTCCTGATCTAGGCATAATGAATGCTATCATTAAAAAAAAATAAATTACAAAAAATAGAAGAACATAGGATAGTTTATCACTTAGATCTGTGGAGGAGGAAGACATTTGTGATCAAAGGAGAACTGGAGATCATTGTTGAACACAAAATGGATAATTTTGATTATATTAAGTTAAAAAATGTTTGAACAAACAAAACCAATGCACATAAGTTCAGAAGGGAAGCAATAAACTGGGGAAAACATTTTTACATTCAAGTGTTCTGATAAAGGCCTCATTTCTAACATGTATAGATAGCTGACCCAAATTTATAAGAATTCAAGCCATTCCCCTATTGATAAATGGTCAAATAATATAAACAGACAACCTTCAGATGAAGAAATTGAAACTATTTCTAGCCATATGAAAAGATGCTTCAAATCACTATTGATCAGGGAAATGCACATTAAGACAACTCTGAGCTACCACTACAAACCTTTCAGATTGGTTAAGATGAGAGGAAAAGATAATGATGAATGTTTGAAAGGATGTGGGAAAACTGGGACACTAATACATTGTTGGTGGAATTGTGAAAGGCTCCAACCATTCTGGAGAGCAATTTGGAACTATGCCCAAAGAGTTAGCAAACTGTCCATACCTTTTGATCCAGCAGAGTTTCTACTGGACTTATATCCCAAAGAGATCTTAAAAGAGGGAAAGGGACTCACATGTGAAAAAAAATTGGTTTTTGTACCATCAATAAACTTGAATCTGAGTTGATGTGCAACAGTTGGAGAATGGATGAATAAGTTATGGTATATGAATGGTATGGAATATTGTCATACAAGAAACGATAAACAGGATAATTTCAGAGAGGCCTAGAGAAACTTGCATGAACTGATGCTAAGCCAAATGAACAGAACCAAGAGATCATTGTACATGGCAAAAGCAATATTATACAATGATCATTTCTGATATATGTGACTCTCTTCAATACTGAGATTATTTAGACCAGTTCCAATGTCTTGATAGCAAAAGAGCCATTTACACCCAGAGAGAGAGAACTTGTGTGACCTGATGGTGGTTCACAAGATAGCATTCTCACTCTTTTTGTTGTTTTTTGCTTGCATTTTATTTTCTTCATCATTTCTTTCTGGTTTGTTTTGATTTTTGTTATACAGCAAGATAATTGTATAAATATATATGCATATAAAAAGGAAACATGGGTGTTTAATTTCTTATATTATATTGAATTTATTATTAATTAGTAGGCTTTGGGCACATCCTTTGATTTTTTTTATCAGTTGAAAAAATAAGTTTAATTCAACTTTTTATTACAATGCCTTTGTGACAAATACACTCACATTTGTGTCAATTGTGTAATCCCATTAAATTAAGCAGAGAGTTGTGTATCAGAAATGTGTATGGGAGTGGGTGGGGATCAGGGAGAAGGAGGAGGAGAAGGAGGTATAAGAAGAAAAGGAACAAGAACAAGAAATCAATATCTTAGAAAAAAAAAAAAAACAATAACTGAAACAGTAGAATTGGGCAAATACAAAAGGAGATACAAAAATCCACTAAAGAAAACAACTCTGGAAAAGGCACAATCAAATAAAATCAAATTTGATCAAATAAAAAAGAAAACATAAAACTTAATTGAGGAAAAGAATTCCCTAAATTTAAAAAAACCTGATGAGTGGAAAGTCATGACTTTTATGAGATATCAGGAATAAATCAAATAAATTGAAAAGAATGAAAAAATTGAGAAGAATGTCAAATATCTCATTGAAAAAGCAACTTACCTGGCAAACAGATCCAGAAGAGAGAATCTCAGAATTACTGAATTTCCTGAAAGGCATAATCAAAAGGAGGAGCTAGATAGTATCTTTTAAGAAATTATCAAGGAAAAATACCCTGATATCCTGTATCAGAGGTCAAAATAGACACTGAAAGAATCCAACAATCACTTTAGGGATGAGATCCACAAATAAAAATTCAAAGAGCATTATAGCCAAATTTTAAAACTATTATGGCAAGTAAAAAACACTAAAAGTGTCCAGAAAGAACAATTCAAATATAAGGGAACCCAAATCAGCATTACACAACACTTAGCTACTGCAAAAGTCAAAGATCTGAGTTCATGGTATATGATATTTCAAAAGGCAAAGAAGCTAGGACTATAACCAAGAATCATTTACCCAGCAAAATTAAGCATAATTTATTAAGTAAAAACATGGCTATTTATGATATAGAAGGACTACAAATTAAGGCCAAAATTGAATTAAAATTTGTTCTCTAATATCCCAAGAAATGAATGAATAAGTAAGAAGAAGAAAGCACATTAAAAGATCCAATAGAGCTGAGATGTTTACATCCCAATGTGGTAAGATGACCTTTAAAAATCTTAAAAATTTATAGCACTAGTAGTAAAGCTAGGAAAAATATACATAGAAAGATACTATGGGTATAAGGTAAATGTGATGGAAAGACCTTAAAGATAAGAAAGAGGTGTGTACTAAGACTACAAGGAAGAGAGAAGTATAATGGGATAAACCATTTCACATGAAGAGTTGCAAAAGACCTATTACAGTGTAGTGGAAGATGGAAGGATGGGTGATGGGCATTACTTTAATCTTATTCTCATCAATATTGGCTCAAAGAGAGAATTTTATAAATACAATCAATTGAATGTAGAAAAAAACTAACAGTTAAGTAAGAGGGGAAGAGATTAAGTAAAAGGCAAGTAAAGGGGAGGCTGAATGAAGGAAAGGCAAATCAAGGAAGGTGGTAGATAGAGGCAAACTACTGGTAAGGAGGAAAAGACTGCAAAGAGAGAAAGAGGGAGAGAGATGACAAAGAGGAGGAAATATATGATGGAGGGAAATACATAAGTAACTATTATAACTGTGAATGTGAATGGGATTAAACTTTCCAAAAAGTGAAAGTAGCTAGCAGAATGGATCAAAAAATGTAATTCTATGAGATCTTATTTACAAGAAATATAACTGATGTATAGAGACATACATAGGGTAAATTGATTGTAAACTACTGCAGCAGAACCAATTATGTTTCAGATGAAATTTAAAAATTGGGGGTAGCAATCGTGACTTCAAAGTAAAAGCAAAATTAAACATAATGAAAAAAAAAAAACTAAAGAAGAAAGCTACATGCTAAAATGATTCCTAGACATTATTACTAAACATATATGCACTAAGTGATATAGCCACCAAATTCTCAAAGGAGAAGTTGGGGTATTATGAAATATAAAATAGATAATTCTGATTATATTAAAATAAAAAAAATTGTACAAGCAAAACAGTGTAAAAAGACTCCAGTTAATCAGAAAGCTGGGGAACAATAATTATAGCAAATATCTCTGATAAAAGATTCATTTTTCAAATATATAAAGAAATAAGTCAAATTTATGAGAATGTAAGCTATTCCCCTTATGAAAAAGGAAGCATAATAAAAAAAACATAATAAATGTTAGAGATGATGTGGGATAATTCAAACATTAATGCATTGTTTCTTGGAGTTGGTGAACTCATCCAATTTGGAGAGAAATTTGAAACTATGCCCAAAGAGCAATCAAATAATGCATGCCCCTTAATCTGATGATGGTATTACTAGATCTATATCTTAAAGAAATTATTTAAAAAAATAAAAGGAAAAGGAATTACATATGCAAAAATATATATTGTTATTCTTTTGAGGATTGAAAAATGTAACTATCAGTTCAATCATGACTAATTTTAAATGAGAAAAAACAATAAAACAAAAGGAACCATGATCTGTGTATATTTCATTTTTATATGTCAGGCAATACTTATTGTAGTTTTAAAGAATATGTTTCAGATGTTGATGAAATAACACTTCTTGGTTCATGTGGTATTTACATTTACTCTTGTGATTAAAAAAAGAAAGAAAATCGTGAAAACAATAAGATTAACAAAGTTACTGATTCACATAGTCAAAATTATATATTCATATCTTCTCAGTACGCTATAACATATTAGTAAGAGTTTGGAACAGATCCAAGACATATCACTTTACCTGAGCAGTCACTTGTGGTTGTTTTTTTTCTCTCATGTTGTGCTCCCATATGGAATTAGCTCTTAAAGAAACACTTTGTGATGAGATGGCAGTTTCTGCTTTGAAACAAAGTCAGACAAACAGGGAGGAAAGGTACTTTAGTTGTAATGATGACTTCAGCCTATTTTCCCCTAAGGTTTAATGACATTTCTTTTTGCTTCTGAAGACTTGGTATGCAAATTATTTAGTTTTTTGAGCTTTTAAACAATATTTTTTCTGTGACGATAAATGAAAACCATAGTTATACCCTTAGTCTACTAATATATGTTGCTAAGCAACAGAGCTCAAAATCTTTTTGTTGTTGACCATAAACACATTCCTCTGTGGTCTCAGGATATATTCGCATGACTCCACCTCTTTCTGAACATTTAAAAAGTTGTGTTAAGGAAATAAGACTCTAACATGGCGATATGTAGATGGAATAACTCCCTACATGCAAACATACTCTAAATGAGAATGGTATCCTTCAATTTAATGTTATATCAATAATGATCAGAAAATGAATTGATGGTAATGGGTGGGTTTGGAACAATAGGATGTTAGATTATGGGAATTTAAAAAAAAATTCTTCATGGCACTATTTTAGCACAGAACAATACAGAGGATTATCTTGGAGATATCTATCTTAGACCAGCAATGAATTTTATGAAAATAGCTCCTATAATTATTTTTTTTTAAAAACTACATATAAGTTTTTCTCTGATCTTATTTACCCTGATCTGAATGGCAATAAAGACAAAATGATTCACTTTACCCACCATATCACTGCATAAGCAAGCATTAAATATTACAATTAGTAATTGTCCATTATGTATTAAACTATGAGGATATAAAAAAGGCAAAAGACAGTAGCTGCTCTTAGAATGTTCTACCTCCCTCTTTTCAAAGTTTTCTTATGTTGTGTTCTCCCTCATTAGAGTGTGAGCTCCCTAAGTTTAGAGGACAGCTACAGGGTAGGGAATGAAAAGGAGACTCTCTTGGTCACCCTTTTTAAATGAAATCTGGGAGGAAAGCTAAGCTATCTAATTTCCATTCTGGTGCAGTCTCATTTCTAATGATATACTATACATTCCCAAATAACCATTAAAAAGAGTTGCTTGATACCCCTGGGAAATTTCTTTATCACTGTTGTTAGTTTTACTAAGGCTGTGCTTCTCTGATATTATCTCTTCTCAGTTCCTCAAGTCAGAAGTAAACATAAAGTCATTTAATTTCTTGCAACCTACTAATTTGCAAAACAAAAGAGTAATTCTAGTTGCTCTCTAATGTATGAAACTAGTCAAGTAAGTAAGTGGCTCAGTGGATAGAATACCAGGTCTGAAATAATGAAGGCCTGAGTTCAAACCGCAGTCTCAGATATTCATTATGCATGTAATCCTGGGCACATCATTTAACTTGTTTTGCCTCAGGTTTCCTCATATATGAAATGATCTGTAGAAGGAAAACAGCAAATCACTCCAATACACTTGCCAAGAAAATGGCAAATGGAATTACCAAAAGTCAGATATGAGTGAAAAACAATATTCAAAAAACATTTTTGTAAAATCTATAATAATGGTATTATGGGAAGATTGTGATTGATGAATCAATAAAAATATATATATTTTAGAAAGAAAAAAAAATCTATAATAATGGAACATAAAACTGCAAGGGCAATTAATAATAATAATAATAATAATATATATATATATATATATATATATATATATATATATGTGTGTGTGTGTGTGTGTGTGTGATGGAATAGGATGCTGAATAAATGAATCCATATCAATTTACTTAATATCTATATCTATCAAGAGTTCTTGTTATTCACAATAGTCTTGTTGTATAAAGTCACCATAAACACTGAATTAGCAAGTATTGAGTCATCATTCCTAGGTGGAATATAGGATTAAGTTTCTGTGAGCCTCTGGAGATAACATTTACTTCAACACTTTCTGGAAGTGCTTCATATACATATCAGAAAAAATGTCCTCTTCCTTTTTCTGGATTTCTTAGATTGTTGATTAACTTAGAATTTATGGTTAACAAATGATCTTTGATGAAGAAAGCTATTTACACCCAGAGAGAGGACTGTGGGAACTGAATGTTGATCACAGCATAGCATTCTCACTCTTTTGGGTGTTGTTTGCTTGCATTCTGTTTTCTTACTCATTTTCTTTCCTTTTTTGATCTGATTTCTTTTACAAGAGAATTGCATAAATATGTTTACATGTATTGAATATAACATATATTTAAATGTACAACATATTGGATTGCTTGCCATTAAGGAAAGGAGTAGGGGGAAGGAGGGGAAAATAACTCATGTTTAAAACAAAACATCTAGCACACATATTTCCTCCTTAAGTCATATCATTTCCTTCTTGCATTTAGGAAAACTAGATACAAGATGAATTTTAGGACTATACTTAGGGACAATCTTAAAATAGCAAAATCAAACCAAAAACTAAAAACACAAAAAGAAAAACACAAAAATCCCACACTAAATAGGCAAATCAAAGAAATGTTTTACTGTAGGATGCCTAAAATAAGAAGGCACAGCATGAACTTTTTTGATCCCAACTGTGAACATGCACAATGGGTGCCTCAAATATTTTGCCATTCTGTGTATATATCTACAAATGGCCAGAAAACTATGGCAAATATTGATATTTGGAGATTACAAATCACGTTTGGCAAATAGCAACTTTGCTAATATAGTAATATAGAGTGCATGAATAATGAAATTCAACACACAAATGCATATGTGTATTTGTACATATATGCACTTGTATACCTATGTGTGCAGAGAGTGTTTCTCTGCCTATTATTATATGGTAGTTTGATATATTCATTGTTTTCATTAATTATAAAAAAAATAAATTTACAAAAACTTAGTAAATAATAAATTCCTAATAGCAATGTTTTCTCCCCTCTTCCATATGTTGTATCTCTTTCTTTAATTGAAAATTTTATTTAGTCAAATATTTGGCCTGAAAGAGATATAAAAGACTATCTAGTTCAATTCCCAAAGTTTATTAATTATACATTAACTGGGCAAAAATAAAAAATTAAACTTACTTATATAGGTGAACAATAATTACTAGTAAATAGTTTAAATGATTAAAAATAAAGAAAATGAAAAGGATGTGCTTCAACCTACACTCAGAGTTCATCAGCTCTTTTTTTTCTGAAGGTGAAGAGAATTTTCACCATGAATTCTTTGGAATTGTCATGGATCATTGTATTGTTCAGGATAGTTAAGTTTTCTGATTATCATTACAATATTGATGTTATTATGCACAATATTTTTCCTAGTTCTAGTCACTTCACTTTGATTCCATTCACATAAAGCTTCCCTGCTGGTTATGAAATTACTCCCTTCATCATTTTTATAGCATCATTGTATTCCATTACTATTATATGCCTCAAAATTTTCATCCATTCCACAATCTATATATATACTCTCAGTTTCCAATTCTAAGCTTTGGAGCTACAAAGAAAACTGAAATAACAATAACAGCCACAACTACTATCTCTGTCTTTAAGGAGCTTATATTTTAGTTGGCAATATTACTTATGCATGTAAAACATATGTATATAAGTTTTGTCTATTACTACAAAATCTCTATCTCTATCTAATATCCATATCCATGTTCATGTCCATTTCTATCATCTAAATCTATTTCAAAATCATTTTTATATCTACCATATCTTTTCATTCCTATTTACCATGTATCTTTCTATTTACATATTATGCACTTATATAAAACATTCATACACAGGAAATAAAAGTTGAGGTCTGTCACTACATGTTTAACAATTTAGTGTCCAAAATACTTGCATACATAACACACTTTAAGTTTAATATACATTATTAACATTTGCATCACTTTCTTAAATCTCTAGCATGGAAAACAATAGTAAACAAAATAATCAATCAACAAAATAATAAAAATAAACTATGATACGTAGTGTTTTGCTATAGTTAGAAGAAAAAATGCTCACATTTTTACAAATCAATAAAGGGTAGCTCCAGCATACACCTTGATATACAGTAAGCTTAGAGAAAAAAGGCACCATTGGCTGGAAAGATAAGAGAAGGACTGCTAACAAAAAGGCTTTAAGGAAACCAAGGTTCTGAACTGTATAGATGAGGAAAAGGAACATGTGAAGCATGGGGGGGGGGGCAACCAACATCAAGCAAGTAGGCCAGCTTGATCTATGAGAGTGTAGAGGGGAGTAATGACTAGAGAAAACAAACTGGACCTAAAAAATTAAAATAGTCAAGGACACAATAGATAATAAAGAGATAATAGAATCAGTAAGAAAGTGACATGATAATAACGATAACTAGCAACAATTAGCATTGATATAATTCTTTAAGATTTCCAAAGCACTTTACAAATTTTATCTCATTTAATCATCACAAAAACACTAGGAAATAGTGGCATTATCATTTCCATTTTATAGATGAAACAGAAATTACTTGCTCAGGGTGAAATCACTAGTAAGTATCTGAGTCCAGATTTGAACTCCCTCTTGGCTCTTTAACCACTGTAACAATAAATAAGTTTTAAAAAAATACTAATAAATATGTGGAGACTATATTTGAATGGGGGGAGACTTGAAACAATGAGAAGAATTTGAAAGTTTTTTTTTTTTTCCAGAGTTGAGGTAATATGTGATGAGACCCTGAAAGCAGTTGACAGCTTTGTTTTTTTTAATCATTTTTAAGTACCAGAACACATAAATTTATGCATGACATATATACACATATAAGTAATGTATGCATGGGTGTATTACATGTTTTGAAATTAAGATTCAGAGATTCCAGTGAATGATAATACAGAAAATAGCATTTTCAAAAAACTATGTGAAGCTTATAACAAACTTGTCCTATCCTTGTGGAAGATGACATAACAATGGCTTTATTTTTTCTGCCAATATATTTAATAGTGATTGTCTACAACACATTTACTAACAATATTGCTGTTTAAATGTATAGCTAATTTTTTTTGAATTGGTTCTGAAACTTGAATTACAAAATCATGGTATATATTACATTACTATCATTTTGTGAACTGAGATAATTCTCAATAATCCCCTTCTTATGATTTTTATTTGTAGCATCAGCCTGTATTATAAAGTTGAATATTAATTCTGTGATAAATGCAGTAACAGCAGTACCATTCTTCATTTTCTTCTATTTGGAAAATTATCATTTTGGATTACATGTATATAAACCTTAATAATCCTAATCAACTTTGAAGAATAATTAGTGATGACTACTTCTCAGTTTGATTAAAGAAGTAGCTAGATAGGTCAGCTAACAAAGTACTGCTGGGAAGGAAATGTTTCTAGAGAACAGAGAAGCATTTAAAGTGCTAGCTACATTTGACATGGGGAGGAAAGATTAATTATTTAGAGCTCAAAATATAATGTTTTTATGAATGCAATTATCTAAATCTTATTCTGAATATGCCACTAGGTGAAGGCTTGTACAAGACCCTTGTAGGAAAGATCAAATTGATTATAAGCACTATAAGAATGAAGTAAGACTTTTAAGCACTAGCAGAAAAATAGATGATTATTTTTAAAACACGTGAAGAAGTTTAATAGCAGGTATAAATTAACATTTGGTGCTGCAGAGTAACACAACCCACGACAGCTAAATGTGGGCTTTTTCATTTGCTTAGATAAAAATAATTCTTAATACATTAGAACCACAGATGACTTGCAAGAGTAAATTTTACATTTCTGTATGGGTATTTCAAAGGTTGCATGAAATGAAGTTTGTCCTCTGATCCATATCAATTTGTAAAGGTAGGCAATTCATATTGCTTCATGAAATACTTTCTTATGAAGCATAACAAAATCCAATTTGCCAGTAAAATCCATTTAAATTAAAATGAAAGACTAATCTTCATATAATTCCTTACTTGTACTATAATGATGAAATAAGATTAGATCTCTATATTGTATACTAACTTGTCATGGTTATTGCCATACCTCCTTAGTAGAAAATATTTTCTACACTGTGAAAACTAACTTGAGTGAGGTTGAACAAGTAGCATTTTGTTCTTAATCAATACAAATGTGCTCTAAGAAAGTGTAGAAAACCATATTTTCCTCATGAATTAAAAAATGAATTTTAATTTTCTTGAGAAAACAGAATCAATAATAATAACAATAATAATCCATAACCTTCCTGCTATGTATTTTGTGGATCTAGGACTTTAAAGAACCTGGATTACTTATTCTGTGAATAAAGAAGTTACATGGTTTGGCAGATGTACTTTGGGGACAAGACTACCAGAACATATTGGTCTCCAGGTATTCACTCACAGTGCTCAGTCAGTGAGGTATTTCTTTATGAATAATGCACTTTATCAGAATTTTGATCTTGGGTCTAAAAAGTAAATCTGAAGTGAAATTTTTAGAAGGGGCAGACATTCAGTTTGAAAATATTATTTTAAGAAAGTTTCATTAAAAAGTCAAAGGCATCTGATAAGTTCTTAAATAGGCACAATGAAGCAGCGAGTTAGGATTTTTCCCTTTCCCATGATCGTTTTTTATATTAATCCAGCATTAAATGCAAAGAAAGATGACAATGCAATATATCATTTGACTTAGAAAATAGATGGGGAAAATATAAAACCAATTTTATTGGATATTGGATGCAATTATATGTGACTATATTCAGAAATCCATATTACTGTTAAAAATCTTGGAAAAATTGAAATTTAAAGAACAGATAAGTTCCTGCAACAAAAATAAGGCTACATGGGAATATTTTGAAACTTTTGTTAAGCAACTCTCATTTCCCTCCATTATGATTAAACTACCAAATGTTATGAGAGTGTTTGTGTCAGGCATATAATCTTTTCTATAGATAATATGATTCAAAACTAATTCAAATTTCTATATTATCCTTCCATAATCTATTCTACATTTATCAACATTTAGTTAGTTTTTTTTTTACTTAGTTTAATCTTCACCTTCATTTAGTTTCATCATTTTATTTAAAGCTGCCTCTTTCTTTATATTTATCCCATGAAATGGTGCAGCTCCTTTATAAAACTTTTTTATGAGAATTTCTCCAATCCTTTCTTCCATCTCATCACTCTCCTCAATTTCATATATGGATTGCTTTCCTCTACACAAGAAAAGAAACGATGGAAGGAATACTGAATCCAGTGGAAAGAAACTAATCTTTCGTTTTAAAGAAAATCATTCCCTACTATTTGTTTGAGTCTGAGTTATAAAATAAAATATAGTGAAATAGTGAGTTTTTCTCTACTCCCATAAATAAAAAATCTGGAAAGAAGATTTACTATAAGTAGTTTCATTCAGGGTCTTTAAGGTCTTTAACCATGATCTATATTATGATCTTCAGTCAAATGTAGTTACTCTTATTTCCAATGGCTATATGGTGGATTGTTAAAGAAAGACCTTGGTAAATGTTAAAGAATGATTTAATGTGATTACAAATAACCTTATCAAAATTGTCATTGTTAATGAATGTATATATGTAAACCTTGTTAAAATATTTAGTTCTTACATTCTAGAAACTGAACTAATGATCAAATATTTAATATATTTCATTAAATGTTGACTATAAATATTTATAACTATTAATAGAGGTATAATTGGAAAAAAAGTGTATGGAAGTGACAAACATGTTCCTAAATTGAGTTGCTAATTCTACATTCTTATTTTATAAAAATAACATGCAGTCCCATTAATAATAGTACAAATATTTTGCTTCCCTAGTTCATGATGTTATTAAAAAAAGAAACTTTTTCTAAACAATTTTCAATTTTCATAGAAAACACAAAGAAACCAGAAAAAGTATTTTTTTAAATTTTTAAACAGATCACTGTGAACCAGACTCCCTGCCCCTCATACTTCCTAGATGTTAAATTGTGTATAAAGCAGTGAAGCAAATGAGAGAGAGGAATCATGTTACATTTTCCACAAAGATCATATAAAACTCTTCCTTTTTAATAAGCTGTTACTCTTTATAAACTAAGTCCTTAGAAGAAAAATCAAAATGAAAAGAGTAATTTTTAAATAAGATGTAAATGTCTTCTATTTAGAATCTTTTTTTTTTTTTTTTTTTTTTTAACTTATTAGATCTGACTTTATTTTTGTGGAAAGTGTTTTATAGTTGTGTTCTTCTAGTTCCTGAATTTTCCTTGGCAGATATATTCCCAAATATTTTATACTATCAAAAGTTATTCTAAATTGAATTTCTTTTTGTATCTCTTGCTGCTGGACTTTCTTGGTAATATATAAAAACACTCGTGATTTATGTAGATTTATTTTGTATCCTACAACTTTGCTAAAGTTTTGAATTGTTTCTAGTAGATTTTTAGTTGATTCTCTAAGGTTCTTTAAGCCTATTATCATTATGTGCAAAGAGTGAGAATTTGCTTTCCTGATTACTTACTCTAATTCCTTTAACCTCTTTTTCTTCTCTTATTGCCAAAACTAACATTTCTAATACAATTTTGAATAATAATGGTTATAGTGGCAACTTTGTTTCACTCCTGATTTTACTGGCAATAGTTCTAGTTTGTCCCCATTGCTTATGATACTTACTGATGGTTTTAAATAAATACTACTGATCATTTTAGGAAGAAGTCCATTTATTTTTATTTTTATGCTCTCTAGTTCCCCCCCCCCATAGGAATGGTTGTTGGATTTTATCAAATGCTTTTTCTGCAGCTATTGAGATAATCTTATGATTTATGCTATTTTGGTTGCTAATAGTTTTCCTAATATTGAAACAACCCTACATTCCTAGTATTAATCCTCCTTGGTCCTAGTGTACTATCCTGGAGTTACTTCTGTAATATCACTGCTAATATATATTTTATTAACTTTTAATTTTTTTATTTTTGCAAAAAAATTATGCATATGTAATTTAAAAGCATTGACAATTGCAAAACCTTTTGTTTCAACTTTTCCCCTCCTTTCCCCCACCCCTTCCCCAGATGGTAGCTTAACCAATACATGTTAAATATGTGAAAGTATAAGTTAAAAATACAATATATGTATACATATCCAAACAGTTATTTTGATGTACAAAAAGAATCAGACTGTGAAATAGTGTACAATTAACCTGTGAAGGAAATCCAAAATGCAGACAGACAAAAATAGAGGCATGGGGAATTCCATGTAGTGGTTCATAGTCAACTCCCAGAGTTCTTTTGCTGGGTGTAGCTGATTCAGTTCATTACTGCTCTACTGGAACTGATTTGACTCATCTCATTGTTGGAAAGGGCCTTGTCCATCAGAAGCTATTTTTTAAGATATTTGCATAAATATTCATTAGGGAAATTGGTCTATAATTTTCTTTCTCTGATTTCATCTTACCTGGTTTAGGTATCAGCACTATATCTTTGTCATAAAAGGAATTTGGTAGGACGTCTTCTTTCCCTATTTTTTCACATAGTTTATATAGTATTGGAATTAATTGTTCTTTAAATGTTTGGTAGAATTCACATGTAAATCCATCTGGCCCTGGAGATTTTTTTCTTAAGCAATTGATTAATAGCTTGTTCTATTTCTGTTTCTAAAATGGGACTATTTAAATAATTTATTTCCTCTTCTGTTAAACTGCACAAATTATATTTTGCATATATTCCTCCATTTCACTTAGATTATCAAATTATTGATAATAGTTGATCAAAATAACTCCTGATTATTGCTCTAATTTTCTCTTCATTGATGGGAAGTACTTTTCATTTTTGAGACTAGCAATTTGATTTGTTTTTTTCTTTTTTTCTAATCAAATTAACTAAAGGTTTATCTATTTTTTTCATAAAGCCAACTCTTAGTTTTATTTATTAATTGAATGCTTTTTAAAATTTTTTATTTTATTAATCTCCCCTTTTATTTTCAGAATTTTAAATTTTGTATGTAATTGAGCATTTTAAATTTGTTCTTTTTCTAGCTTTTTTTTAGTTGTAAGCCTGATTCATTGATTTTTCTTTCTTTCTCTATTTTATGCTAGATGCTAGTAAGCATCTAGAAATATAAAATTTCCCCCAATAACTGCTTTGGCTACATCCCACAAATTTTGAGACTTTGTCTCATTATTATCAATCTTTTGGGTGAAGTTATTGATTGTGTCTATGGTTTGGTTTTTACCCATTCATTTTTTAGTATTATATTATTTAGGTTCCAATAATTTTTGATCTATTATCCCCTGCCCTTTGATTGTGTGTGATTTTTATTGCATCTCAATCTGGGAAAAATGCATTTATTATTTCTGCCTTTCATCATTTGTTTTTGAGGTTTTATGCTCTAATACATGGTCAATTTTTCTATATCTTCCATGAACCATCAAAGAAAAAAGAAAACACCTTTCTGCTTCTATTCAATTTCTTCAGATATACCATACATCACTTTTCTAACATTCTATTTACCCCCTTAACTTCTTTCTTATTTATTTTGTGGTTCAATTTATCTAGTTCTGAGAGAGCAAGGTTGAGATCCCTCACTAGTATAGTTTTGTAGTCTCTTTCTTCTTGCTTCACTTTTAACTTCTTCTCTAGGAATTTGGATGCCATACCACTTAGTGTATATATATTTAGTATTGCTGTTTCTTCATTATCTATGGTACCCTTTAAAATATATAATTTCCTTCCTTATCTCTTTTAATTAGATCTATCTTTGCTTTTACTTGATCTGGGATCAGGCTTGCTATTTTTGTTTTTTTTAATTTCACCTGAAGCATAGTAAAGTCTGCTCTAGCCCTTTATCTTCACTCTGTATATATAATTTTGCTTTAAATGTATTTCTTGTAAGCAACATATTGTAGGATTCTGGCTTTTAATCCAGTCTTCTCTCCACTTTCATTTTTATGAGAGAGTGCATCCCATTCACATTCACAGTTAAATTAACTAATTCTATTTTTTTTTTCTAGTATCTTATTTACCTTAAGTTATCTTTCTTTTCTTTTCCTACTTCTTTCTACCCCAATGGTTTGCTTCTGATCACCACCTCCCTGAAAGAGCTCTCCCTTTTCACAGCCCCACCCCATTTCTTATATTTTCCCCCCTGCTATTTCTGTTCTCCCTTCTATTAGCCCCCTCTTTCCTTTCCCCTTTTCCTCTCCTACTTCCCTATAGGGTGAGAAAAGTTTCTCTGTAAAACCAAATATTTCTGATATTCTCTGTTTGAGCCAAATCTGATGAGAGTAAGAGTCACACAAAATGCTCATCCATCTCCCTTCTTTCCCTAAATTATAATGGGTCCTCTTTGTCTCTTTGTGGGATATAATTTCCCTTAGTTTCCCTCCTTTTTTCCCCCCTTTTCCAGTACATTTCCCTTTTAACCTCAAGTTTCTTTTTCATATTATCATAATAAAATCAAATTATACCTACATTCTTTAAGTATATCCACATCCCTATAGTTCTCAAAAGTTCTTTACTTTTTACCTTTATATGCTTCTTCTGAGTTCTATGTTTGGAGATCAACTTTTTTGTTCAACTCTGGTGTTTTCACCAGAAATAGATGAAATTCACCTGTGCCATTGAATGTCCATCTTCTTCCCTGAAAGATAATGCTTATTTTAGCTGAAGGGCTTATTTTTGGCTGTAATATAAATTCCTTTGCCTTTCAAAATAATAGATCCAGACTCTTTGATCCTTTAAAGTGGAAGCTGCAGGTTTGGGGTAATCCTGATTGTGGCCCCTAAGTTTTTACATTGTTCCTTTCTGGCTGCTTACAATATGTTTTCCTTGGTGCAATAATTCTGAAATTTAGCCAACATATTCCTTGGAGTTTTCATTTTGTGACCTCTTTCAAGAGGTGATTGATGAATTCTTTCAATAGCTATTTTCCCTTTTGATTCTACAACATTAGGACAGTTTTGCCTTATTATTTCTTGTAAGATAATGTCTAGGTTCTTTTTTTAAAATCATGGCTTTCAGAAAGTGCAATAATCCTTAGATTGTGTCTCCAAGATCTATCTTCCAGGTCATTTTTTTTTTTACCTAAGAGGTATTTCATATTTTCTTCTATTGCTTTCATTTTGTTTTGTATGACTGATTATTGAATTCTTTTTGAGTCATCCATTTCCATTTGTTCAATTCTAATTTTTAGTGTATTTAGCAATTTTTGTATTTGGCCAATTGAATTGTTTTATCGATTACATTTTTTTCCTTGTTCACAAATTTTGTTTTTCTGTGAGGTGGTATCTTTTTCATATCTATTATATAAGGAGTCCTATTCTTTTTCCATTTCTTCCAAATTGTTTTGAAAAGTTTTCTTCATATAATTTCTGTTTTTCCTTTTCCATACCCTCTTACAAAGATCTCATTTCCTTCCCCTATTTTTCTTCTAACTCTCTTTTAGGATTTTTTTTAAATCTTCCAAGAAAGTCTTGTGAAATGGGGACCATTCCATATCTCCTTTTGTGACTTCATCTGGAGTTAATTGGCCTTTAGGAATCTCAGGGTTTGAGTTCTTCTGAGGTTCAGTGGCTTACATTTTGCCTTTTGTATTTAGTTTGGGGTGTTTTATAGCAAATCTGCTAACACCTGCTTGCAACCAAAACAGAATAACTTAAGAGTTTCACAGCAGATTCCCAGGTGGATGCTGCAACACTCTGGCTCCCCACCCCACCTCCTTGTCCCCAACTCCCTGCACTGCAGTCTGGACTCAGCAGACTGAACCCTTGCCCATTTGATACAGACCTGTTCTGAAATTCTTCCAAGGTATCTCCAGATATTTGTGGGTTCTTTGTGGGTTCTGTCATTCCAAAACCATTTTAGAGGCATAATCTACTATTGGTTTAGGAGAAGATCAGAAAAGATCCCAGGAAGTCATGCCTACTCTCTGTCATCTTGGCTCCACCCTCCTGCTGTAAATATTTCTGTACATATAGATTCTTTTCTTTTTTAAAAAAAAATCTATTTTGTGATTCATATCTAGTAATGCTATCGTTAGGTCAAAGGATATTCATGATATGTCCTTTGAGCATAATTGATATATTTTTATTATTTATCAATTGGGGCATGGCTTGTATTATTTAAAAATTTGGCTCAGCTCGCCATATATTTCAGAAATATATTTCAATCTTATCAGAAAAACTTGCTTCAACATTATTTTTATAATTACTTTTGCTAAGTGTATTTCCTCCATTTATTCTATTCTTTTTCTGCTTTCACTCTATCCTTCCTCAAAAGTGTTTTGCTACTGACCCCTCCTTACTCCATAATGCCCTCTCTTTATCATATTCCCCCATTCCCTAACATTCTTCTCATCCTATTTTCCTTCAGGGTAAGGTAAATTTCTATACCCCTATTAAGTGTGTAAGTTATTTTTTTAAGCCAATTCTATTTAGGGAAAGTACACCCACTTCTCCTCTTTTCCCACCTTCATTGTAAAATTTTTTTTCAAAGCCTCTATTATGCAACTATTTTATACCATTCCACTTCTCCTTTTCCTTTTCTCCCAGTACATTCTTTCATACCTTAATTTTGTTTTTTTTTAAGTATTATCTTGTTTTATTAAACACATCTGTGTCCTTTGTCTATACATGCCTCTTTAAATTGCCATAATAATGAGAAAGTTCTAATGAGTTCCAAATAACACCCTCCCATGAAGGCATATAAAGAGATAAATAATGTTAAGTCCCTTACGATATCACTTTCCTGATTACCTCCTTATACTTTTTCAGAGTCCTGTATTAGAAAATCAAATTTTCCATTCAGATCTGGTCTTTTCATCATAAATGATTGAAAATTATCTGTTTTATTGAATGTCCCCCTTTTCTTCTAGATGATTATATTAATTTTTGCTAGGTAGATAATTCTTGGTGGTAATCTTAGCTCCATTGCTCTCCAGAATATCGTATTCCAAACCTTCCAGTTCTTTAATATAGAATTTGCTAAATCTTCTGTGATCCTGATTATGGCTCCATTATACCTGAATTGTTTCTTTCTGGATATTTGCAGTATTTTCTCCTGAAATTTGGCTATAATATTTCTTGGAGTTTTCATCTTGGCATCTGTTTCATGTGGTGATTGGGGAATTCTTTCAATTTCAGTTATACTTTCTGATTCTAGAATATTAGGACAATTTTCCTTCATAATTTCTTGAAAGATGATGTAGAGGCTCTTTTTATCATAAGTTACAGATAGAATACATTTTTAAATTGCCTCTTCTGTGACTATTTTTAGATCACTTATTTTTCTAATGAGATATTTCATAGATATTTTTTCATTCTTTTGGTTTTCATTTATTGTGTCTTGATTTATCATAGAGTAACTCGATTCCATTTGTTCAATTCTAATTTTAAATAAATTTTTTCCTCAATGTGCTTTTGTACATTTTTTGCCATTTAGCCAATTTTGCCCTTTGGGGCATTTTTCTCCTCATAAGCTTTTGGTATTTTCTTTTGCACCACTCTCAATTCACTTCTCAATTTTCTGCAAACCACAAAATCTCAATTTTCCTCTGTCTCTCTTATTTGGTTTTGAAAATATCTTTTGAGGAACTTGGGCATTATTTTTCCAATTAACTTTTTTATTTATTAATTTTATAATTATAACATTTTTGACAGTACATATGCATAGGTAATTTTTTTTACACCTTTATCCCTTGTGCTTCCTTCTGCTCTGAATTTTTACCCTCCTTCCCTCCACCACCTCCCCTAAATGGCAGGCATTCCCATACATAGTAAATATGTTATAGTATATCCTAGGTACAATATATATGTTCAGAATCAAATTTTGTTTTTGTTGTTGTTATTGCAAAGGAAGAATTGTATTAAGAAAGTAAAAATAATCTGGGGAGAAAAACAAAAACAAAAAAATGCTCACAGTTTACACTCATTTCCCAGTATTCCTTTTCTGGGTGTAGCTGATTCTGTCCAACATTGATCAATTGGAATTGGATTAGCTCTTCTCTATGTTGAAGATATCCACTTCCATCAGAATACATCCTCATACAGTATCATTGTTGAAGTGTATAATGATCTCCTGGTTCTGCTCATTTCACTCATCATCAGTTGATGTTAGTCTCTCCAAGCCTGTCTGTATTCCTCCTGTTGGTCATTTGTTACAGAACAATAATTTTCCATAACATTTATATGACATAATTTACCCAACCATTCTCCAATTGATGGACACCCATTCATTTTCTAGTTTGTAGCCACTACAAAAAGGGGCAGCAACAAACATTTTGGCACCTACTGGTCCCTTTCCCTTCTTTAGTATTTCCTTGGGATATAAGCCCAGTAGTAGCACTGCTAGATCAAAGGGTATGCACAGTTTGATAACTTTTAGGGCATAATTCCAGATTGCTCTCCAGAATGGTTGGATTCTTTCACAACTCCACCAACAATGTATTAGTGTCCCAGTTTTCCCACAACCCCTCCAACATTCATCATTATTTGTTCCTGTCATCTTAGCCAATCTGACAGATGTGTAGTGGTATCTCAGAGTTGTCTTGATTTGCATTTCTCTGATCAATAGTGATTTGGAACACTCTTTCATATGAGTGGAAATAGTTTTAATTTCATCACTGAAATTTGTCTGGTCATATCCTTTGACCATTTATCAATTGGAGAATGGCTTGATTTCTTATAAATTAAAGTCAATTCTCTGTATATTTTGGAGATGAGGCCTTTATCAAAACCTTTAACTTTAAAAATGTTTTCCCAATTTGTTACTTCCCTTCTAATCTTGTTTGGATTAGTTTTGTTTGTGCAGAAACTTTTTAATTTGGTGTAATCAAAATTTTCTATTTTGTGATCAATAATGATCTCTAGTTCTCCTTTGGAAACAAATTCCTTCCTCCTCCACAAGTCTGAGAGGTAAACTATCCTATGTTACTCTAATTTATTTAAGATCTAGTTCTTTATGTCTAAATCTTGGACCCATTTTGATCTTATCTTAGTATGTGGTGTTAAATGTGGGTCCATGCCTAGGTTCTACCATACTAAATTCCAGTTTTCCCAGCAGTTTTTGTCAAATAATGAACTCTTATGCCAAAATTTGGGATCTTTGGGTTTGTCAAACACTAGATTGCTATTTTTATGCACTATCTTGCCCTGTGAACCTAATCTATTCCACTGATCAAATAATCTGCTTTTTAGCCAATACCAAATGTTTTGGTGACTGTTGCTTTATAATACAATTCTAGATCAGGTACAGCTAGACCACCTTCACTTAATTTTTTTTTCATTACTTCCCTTGAAATTCTTGACCTTTTGTTGTTCCATATGAATTCTGTTGTTATTTTTTCTAGGTCATTAAAATAGTTTCTTGGGAGTCTGATTCATATAGCACTAAATAAATAGATTAGTTTAGGGAGTATTGTCACCTTAATTATATTTGCTCGGCCTATCCAAGAGCACTGAATGTCTTTCCAATTATTTAAATCAGACTTTATTTTTGTGGCAAGGGTTTTGTAATTTTGCTCATATAATTCCTGACTTTCCTTTGGTAGATATATTCCCAAATATTTTATATTATCGACCGTTATTTTGAATGGAATTTCTCTTTGTATCTCTTGCTCTTGGATTGTGTGGGTAATGTATAAAAAAGCTGAGGATTTATGTGGATTTATTTTGTATCCTGCAACTTTGCTAAAGTTCTGAGTTATTTCTAATAGCTTTTTAGCAGACTCTTTGGGGTTCTCTAAGCATACCATCATGTCATCTGCAAAGAATGATAGTTTGATTTCCTCATTTCCTACTCTAATTCCTTGAATCTCTTTCTCAGCTTGTATTGCCGAGGCTAGCGTTTCTAGTACTATATTGAATAGTGGACAACCTTGTTTCACTCCTGATCTTACAGGGAAAGGTTCTAGTTCATCGACATTACATATGATATTTACTGACGGTTTTAAATATAGGCTCCTTATTATTTTAAGGAATAGTCCATTTATTCCTATACTCTCAAGCATTTTTATCAGGAATGGATGTTGGATTTTATCAAATGCTTTTTCTTCATCTATTGAGATTATCATATGGTTTTTATTAATTTTATTATTAATATCGTCAATTATACTAATAGTTTTCCTAATATTAATCCAGCCCTGCATTCCTTGTATAAATCGTACTTGATCATAGTATATTATCCTGGGGATGATTATCTGAAGTCTTTTTGCTAATATCTTATTTAAGATTTTAACATCAATATTCATTAAGGATATTGGTCTATAGTTTTCTTTCTCAGTTTTCAAGCTACCTGGTTTAGGTATCAGTAACATGTCTGTGTCATAGAAGGAATTTGATAGGACTCCTTCAATCCCTATTTTTTCAAATAGTTTATATAACATTGGAGTTAGTTGTTCTTTAAATGTTTGGTAGAATTCACATGTAAATCCATCTGGTCCTGGGGACTTTTTTCTTAGGAAGTTGTTAATAGCTTGTTCTATTTCTTCTTCCTCTGTCAATCTGGGCAAGCTATATTTTTGAAGGTCTTCTTCCATTTCATTTAAGTTATCGAATTTATTGGCATAAAGTTGAGCAAAGTAGCTTGTTCTAATTTCCACTTCGTTAGTGGTGATTTCTCCCTTTTCATTTTCAAGACTAACAATTTGCTTTTTCTCTTTCCTTTTTTTAATCAGATTTACTAAGGGTTTGTCCATTTTTTTTTCATAGAAACAACTCTTAGTTTTATTAATTAATCCAACAGTTTTTTACTTTCAATTTTATTAATCTCACCTTTTATTTTTTGAATTTCAAGTTTTGTGTTTGTCTGGGGGGGGGTTTAATTTGTTCCTTTTCTAGCAATTTTAGTTGTAAGCCTAATTCGTTGGCCCTCTCTTTCTCTATTTTATGCAAGTAGGCCTGTAGAGATATAAAACTTCCCCTTATTACTGCTTTGGCTGTATCCCACACATTTTGGTATGATGTCTCATTATTGTCATTTTCTTGGGTGAAGTTATTAATTATGTCTATGATTTGCTGTTTTACCCAATCATTCTTTAGTATGAGATTATTTAGTTTCCAATTATTTTTTGGTCTATTTTCCCCTGGTTTTTACTGAATGTAATTTTAATTACATTGTAGTCTGAAAAGGATGCATTTACTATTTCTGCCTTACTGTATTTGTTTTTGAGGTTTTTATGTCCTAGTATATGATCAGTTTTTGTATAGGTTCCATGAAATGCTGAGAAGAAAGTAAACTCTTTTCTGTCTCCATTTAGCTTTCACCAAAGATCTATCATATCAAACTTTTCTAGTATTCTATTTACCTCTTTGACTTCTTTCTTATTTATTTTGTGATTTGATTTATCTAATTCTGAGAGTGCAAGGTTGAGATCTCCCACTATTATAGTTTTGCTGTCAATTTCTTTTTGCAGCTCTCTTAATTTCTCTTTTAAGAATTTAGATGCTGCACCACTTGGTGCATAGATGTTTAATATTGATACTGCTTCATTATCTATGCTACCCTTTAGCAGGATATAATGCCCTTCCTTATCTCTTTTAATTAGATCAATTTTTGTTTTTGCTTAATCTGAGATGAGGATGGCTACCCCTGCTTTTTTGGCTTCACCTGAAGCATAGTAGATTCTTCTCCACCCTTTTACTTTTAGTTTGAATGTATCACACTGTTTCAGGTGTGTTTCCTGTAAACAACTTATAGTAGAATTCTGACTTTTAATCCAGTCTGCTAACTGCTTCTTCTTTATGAGGGAGTTTGCCCCATTCACATTTATGGTTAGAATGACTAATTCTATATTGCTTGCCATCCTGTTAACCCATGCTTATGCTTTTCTCCTTTCCTTCCCTCTTACCCCCCTACCCAGTATTAAATTTGTGAACACCACTTGCTTTTCACAGCCATCCCTTTTTAGTATCCCTCCCCCAACTCAAAGTTCCTCTCTCTATTTTACCCTTTTTCCTCACAATTTCTGTATTCTGTTCCCCTTTGCTTACTTCTTCCCTCTCACTTTTCAATGAAGTGGAAGAAGTTTCACCATAAATAGAATATGTCTATTGATATACACTATGTTCATCTTCCTCCTTTCTTTCTCTCAGATATAATAGGTGACCTTTGCCTCTTCATGAGATGTAGTACCACCACTTTACCCTTTTTTATGATATTATTTCCTTTCTACCTCTAGTTAATTTTTTCTCTTTTTTTATTTATAATTTTTTTCACAGTATAAATGCATGAGTAATGTTTTTTATAATATTATCCCTTGTATTCATTTTTCCAAATTATCCCCTCGCTCCCTCTACTCCCTCCCCTTGATGACAGGCAATCCCATACATTTTACATATGTTACAATATAACCTAGATACAATATATGTGTGTAAATACCATTTTCTTGTTGCACATTAATTATTAGATTCCGAAGGTATAAGTAACCTGGTTTGATAGACAGTAGTGCTAACAATTTACATTCACTTTCCAGTGTCCCTTCTCTGGGTGTAGTTATTTCTGTCCATCTTTGATCAACTGGAAGTGAGTTGGATCTTCTTTATGTTGAAGATATCCACTTCCATCAGAATATATCTTCATACAACATGGAAGTGTACATCGATCTTCTGGTTCTATTCATTTCACTCAGCATCAGTTGATGTAATTCTCTCCAGGCCTCTCTGTATTCCTCCTGCTGGTCATTTCTTACAGAGCAATAATATTCTATAACCTTCATATACCATAATTTACCCAACCATTCTCCAAATGATGGACATCCATTCATTTTCCAGTTTCTAGCCACTACAAAAAGAGCTGCCACAAACATTTTGGCACATACAGGTCCCTTTCCACTCTTTAGTATTTCTTTGGGATATAATCCCAATAACAGCAATGCTGGGTCAAAGGGTATGCACAGTTTGACAACTTTTTGGGCATAGTTCCAAATTGCTCTCCAGAATGGCTGGATTCTTTCACAACTCCACCAACAATGTATCAGTGTCCCAGTTTTCCCACATCCCCTCCAACATTCATCATTATTTGTTCCTGTCATTTTAGCCAATCTGACAGGTGTGTAGTGGTATCTCAGAGTTGTCTTAATTTGCATTTCTCTAATCAGTAGTGATTTGGAACACTCTTTCATATGAGTGACTATAATTTCAATTTCATCATCTGAGAATTGTCTGTTCATATCCTTTGACCATTTATCAATTGGAGAATGGTTTGATTTCTTATAAATTAGGATCCATTCTTTATATATTTTGGAGATGAGACCTTTATCAGAACCTTTAACTTTAAAAATATTTTCCCAATTTGTTGCTTCCCTTCTAATCTTGTTTGCATTGGTATTGTTTGTACAGAAACTTTTTAGTTTGATGTAATCAAAATCTTCTATTTAGTGATCAATAATGATCTCTAGTTCTCCTCTGGTCATAAATTCCTTCCTCCTCCACAGGTCTGAGAGGTAGACTATTCTCTGTTGCTCTAATCTATTTATTATCTCATTATTTATACCTAAGTCATGGACTCATTTTGCTCTTATCTTGGTATATGCCACCTCTAGTTTCTAGGACAAATTATACATGTGTTCTTTACTTACCTTTATGGCAGACATATAGTTGTCAAGATTTCTTTTTACCTTTTTAGAAATCTCTTGAGTTCTGTATTTGAAGATCAAACATTTTGTGTAGGTCTGGTTTTTTCATCAAGAATAGATGGAATTCATTTATTTTGTTAAATGTCCATCTTCTTCCCTGGAAAACGATGCTCATTTTGCTGGGTAAGTTATTCTTGGCTGCATACCAAGTTCTTTAGCCTTTCAGAATATCATGTTCCAGGCCCTTTGTTCTTTTGATGTGGATGCTGCTAGATCCTGGGTTATCCTTATTGTGGCTCCTCCATATCTGAATTGCTTTTTTCTAGCAGCTTCCAGTATTTTTTCCTTCGTCTGATGGTTCTTGAACTTGGCCACTGTATTTCTTGGTGTTTTGATTTTTAGGGTCCCTTTCAATAGGTGATAGATGAATTTTTTTCAATGTCTATTTTACCCTCTGTTTTTAAAACGTCTGGGCAGTTCTCTTTGATAATTTTCTGGAAAATAATATCCAGGCTCTTTTTTTCCTCACATTTGTAAGGGAGTCCAATTATTCTCAAATTGTCTCTCCTGGATCTATTTTCCAGGTCTGTTGTCCCTCCAATAAAATACTTGACATTCTTTTCAATTGTTTCATTTTTCTGGTTTTCCTTGACTATTTCTTGGTTTCTCCTTGAGTCATTCATTTCTACTTGTTCTAATCGAATTTTCAATGATGTATTTTCTTCACTCACTTTTTTTATATTTTTTTTAATTGTCCAATTGAGTTTTTAAGTGAGTTTTTTTCTTCTATGGATTTTTTTTTCCATTTCATGCATTTTATTTTTTAGAGAGCTATTTTCTTTTTCCAGCTCACTAATTTTATTTCTCAATGATTTGGTCTCTTTATCCACTCTCGATGACTTCTCCAGGATCTCTTGCCAAGCTTCCCTTTCCTTTTTCCCATTTCTCTTCTAGTTCTCTTGTGAGAGTGTTTTTGATTTCCTCTATTAGAGTCTTTTTCATTGAGGAACAGCTCATGTCCCCCTTAGGGGATTCCTCTTGAGACAATCTGCTTTTGGTCCCCTCAGTATTTGAAGTCTGCTCTCTTTCCATACAGAAGCTGTCAATAGTTAGAGCCATTTTACATTTTTTGTTCATTTTGTCAGAGCAGGAATCAAAGAAAACAAATTGACAAGACAAACAATTGGTCTGTTTTTTGGGGGGATGGGGATGGATGTTGTTATTGAGTTTCCTCTAGACTGAGGGAGAGTGCAGGGAGGCACTAGCAGGATAGCGATAGCTGTGCTGAGTCTGTGCTCTGAGCCTCTAAGAATGTGCTGTGTCACTCAGGGTGGGGGTGGGGGTGGGCATGGCCGGGTCTGGAGAGATGCTAGCTTTCTGGGGTTTTATTTTTTACCTATTGTGTTTACACCTTCTTTGCTGCTCCTGGCTTGCTGCCAAGATGGAACATCCACACTGGGGAAAAAGTATTTTCACAGAAATGGCAGAGATTGCACACCTCCCCCCTCAGATCTGAGCTGTGTAAGTTGCCTGTCTGGCTCTCCCTGCTTGCCCTCAGTCTGTGCCCAGTATGTTAGTCCCCTCCCCCAAGCAAACACAATTTCAAGGATGTCTTCTGTTGGTGATTATTTGTGGGTTTCTTTTCTGGTCAAGCATTAACTCTGAGGCTTGTCATGAAGTAAGTCCTGAGAGAAAACGCAGAGCTCAAGTAACCTTCTGCCTCTATGCTGCCATCTTGGCCAGAAGTCTCCAATTATCTCAAAGAATAGAAAAAACAAAACAAAACAAAACAAAACAAAACAAAACAAAACAAAACAAAACAAAACAAAACAAAAAACACTGTTACTAGAAAAAAAGGGGAAAAAAAAGTCTAAAAGTAATTGCTATTTCATATCCCTGCTTTTTCATCTCTAAAATGTTGTCTGATGTAGGTTAAACATGTATAATCATTTTAAACATATTTCTGTATTTTTCATGTGGTGTATAAAAAATACCAAAAAGGATAAAAAAAAAAAAAAAACATGAAACAGAAAAGGCAAGTAAACAAACAAATAAAAAAAGGTGAAAATGCAAAAATTGGGGAAAATGTTATCATTTGACCCACGTTCAGTCTCCATAATTCTCTCTCTACATGCAAATATCATTTTCCAACACATCTATTGGAATTATCTTGAATCACTACATGATAAGAAGAGTCATATCCATCATAGTTGATCACACAATCTTTTTGTTGTTTTGTACAACCTTCTCATAGTTCTGCTCATTTCACTTAGCATTAGTTCATGTAAGTGTTTCCAGAATTTTTCTGAAATCAGCCTGCTCATCATTTCTTATAGAACAATAATTTTCTATTACATTTTTACACAATAACTTATCTGTTCTTCATTAATGAGCATACTCAATTTTCATTTCCTTGTCACTACAAAAAAGAGCTGCTACAAACATTTTTTGTACATGTGGGTTCTTTTCCTTCTTCTATGTTTTTTTTTTTTGGGGGGGGAGAGCAGTAGTAGCCCTGCTGGTTAAAAGAGGATGTGCACAATTTTATTGATTTTGGGGCATTGTTCCATATTGCTACAACTCTACCAACAATATATTAGTATCCCAACTTTCTAACATTTATTATTATTTTTGTTCATCATTGTAGCCAGGCTGATAGGTGTGAGATGAAACTTCAGAGTTTTCTTAATTTGAATTTCTCTAATCAATAGTATTTTCAAGCATTTTATCACATGAGTATAGATGGCTTTAATTTCTTCATCTGAAAATTGTCCTTTTATATCCTTTGACCATTTATCAATGAAGGAATTACTTGTATTCTTATAAATTTGATACAGTTCTCTATATATTTTAGAAATGAGATCTTTATCAGACACAATGACTGTAAACTTTTCTCCCAGTTTTCTGCTTTCCTTCTAATCTTGGCTGCATTGGCTTTGTTTGTGCAAAAACTTTTTTTTTTTATTTAATGTAATGTAATTTATGTAATGTATCCATTTTAATTTCATAATGATTTCTAATGTTTTTATAAATTCCCTTTTCAAAAATTCCTTCCAAAGATATGGCAAGTAGACTATACTTGATCTACTAATTTTCATATATTAACATTCTTTATATTTTAATTACGAGCCTATTTCAACTTTATCTTGGTATAGATTATGAGATGTTAGTCAGTGCTTAGTTTCTGCCATACTGTTTTCCAATTTTCTCAGCAATTATGACAAATAGTGAGTTTTTATTCAAGAAGCTGGAGTCTCTGGACTTATCAAACATTAGATTACTATGAAGACATTGAATATTGTATCTTGTGTCTACCTAACTTATTTCATTGATCTTAGCCAGTACCAGATGATTTTGATGTCTCTTGCTTTGTAACATACCTTTAGGTCTGGAATGGCTAGGCCACCTACCTTTGCATTTTCTTATTAATTTCATTGATATTCTTGATATTTTGTTCTTCCAAATAAATTTTGTTATTGATTTTTTAGCTCTATAAATTAATTGTTGCCAGTGTGACTGGTATGGCACTGAATACATAGACTGATTTAGATAGAATTGTCATTTTTATTATATTAGGTTAGCCTAGTCATGAGCAATTGGTCAATAAAACTTTTATCCTTGAGAAGGACTCAGTGGGATTTAAAGGTATGAGATGAGATGTCATAGGAAAGAAAGAAATTACATATAATTTGGGCAAAAAAAAAAACAACCTCTAAAGCATTTAAGGTGAGTACACAATCATAAACCTAAGTGAAGATATCAAATAAATATTAGGGGGGAAAAGTCATTAAATTGAAACCAAGCAGGGCTAAGATGGGTAGTGCATGCTTACTAGAATTGATAGGAATGAAAGATTTCACTCCACTTTGAATTTGGATCAATCTCATTAGTGATCTCTGTTCTTTCAGGCTTGCCTTATTATTGCCAGACATTGCATAAATACTAAAGAGGTTTAGTTCTAAAGTAGTTCTGAACTCCTGTCTAATTTAATATTTAGTAAAGGTGTCAGGCACTGTGCTAAGCTCTGGAGATTGTGTAGTTTATCCTTCATTCTTGAACAAAATTAAATTATATAATTTGAATCTAGACATGTATTTTCCACTAAGTGTGAAATCCTTAGAATGCTATTTATCCTTTCAAAATTCATTTTTTTAATCTTCACTATGGGGTACAAATATTTATTCTGCCTCTTTCATAAGATTAATTCAAGAGCCAGAAGATTCAAGAATAGAGTAGTCAATCAGCAGAATAGATTAGGTTCCCAAGACAAAAATTTTTAAATGAGGTTTTTTTATTTTAAAAACATATGCAAGGATAATTTCTCAACATTGACCCTTGAAAAACCTTGTGTTCCAATTTCCCTCTTCCCCTATCCCTTCTCCTAGATGGCATTTAAACCAATATATGTTAAATATGATAAAAATATGCTAACTCCAATATATTCAGACAATTTATATTTATAAAATTTATACATTTTTATTTATTTTTATATAATTTGTATAATTTATCTTGCTGCACAAGAGAAACCAGATCAAAAATTAAAAAACAAAAGCAAAAAAAGAGAAAAAATAAAATTCAAGCAAGCCACACAAAAAGAGTGATAATGATATGTTATGATCCACATTCAGTTCCCATAGTCTTCTCTCTACTCATCATTTAAATTTACATGGTATTTAAATAAAACCTACTGGGGTAGAATAGCAGCAGTTTGGGGTTCATGAATGACTTCATGTGGAAGATGATACTTTTTTTGAGTCATGAAGGAAAGAACATATTGTATGATACATTAGTCAAGAGAAATTGAATTCTAGGCAAAAGGAATGGTCAGGTTAAAGAAATAGATGGAAGAAGAGCTAGGTATGAGAAACATAAAAAATTTATTTTGATGAGCTGTAATCCCTGAGAAAAGGAGAAGTAATATAAAATGTAGCTGAAAATCTAGATTGTTGCTAAAATGAATTATCTTTTATGCAAGGAACAATAGGAAGTCATAAGTGTTTATTGAACAAGTGACTAATATAATAAAAATTAGTGATTAAGAAAAATAACTATTGGTCACATGAGGGATGGACAATAATGATTTAAAGAAAAAATGATAAGAATTAGTACTTTCAGTCTTCAAACTACATTATAAAGTAGATGTTCTCAAAAATATCTTTTAAAGTTTTATTATTTTAAAAAGTAGATATTTTTTAAAAAGTAGAACTATATATCAAAACAAAATTCTAAGCAATTTGGAATCAGAAATTATCATATTCAAGAACCTAGTAATTTAACAATCTAAGAATATATATTGCTTAGAAAAACAGTCCCTATTTAAGAATACTGTTGAGAAAACTAGATATCATTTTGTCAAAGCCTCTGTGTAAGTTACTCTCCCACTATATCCAATAATAAATTCCTAATGGATAAAAATGCTAAATATAAAATGTCATATCATTTAAGAAATAATTTATGTATCTATGAATGTATATATACATATGGGCATAATTTATTCATGATTTTTAATATATACAGTCTTTTTATAAAATTCTGTTCCCCCATGCATATTTCTTACAGGATTTATAAATTTCTATTTCTTTTCCCAAATGGGATTAAAAGAAAGAGAGAAAATTGATTTGTTATTTTTAAATAGAGAAAGGAGAGTACTAAAAAGTATGAAATGTTTCAAGCATTTTAATGTATTATTTTTACTTAACTCTTTCATTTTGTTACAAGAGATCCATATGAAGCTGGAGTAGCTTATAAAGATGTATAATATAAAAAGTTTCTAATTTTTTTTTTAAATAATAAGATAAGCAAGTAATCCATACCCTGTCTATCACCAGGTAGAGACCAAGTTGGACAGAACAACATTTTTTTTTTCCTGAAGCAATTGGAGTTAAGTGATTTGTGGAGGGTCACACAAATAGGAAATGTTAAGTGTATGAGACCAGATTTGAACTCAAGTCCTCCAGACTTTAGTAGAACAAGAAATTTAAGGGAATTATAAGACAGGATATCACTCAGAATTGTTTCTCTTAGGGTACTAGACTAGCCAGGAGTTTATTGTGTACTTCATATTAAAGTAAAAGCTAACTTGAAATGAGTTTAGGAATTTCAATTAAAGCAACACTAATATCATTTTAATTATGTATACAGACATGTATGGCAAACTATATATACATACACAAATATATATATATATATACATACATATATATGTAAACTCTATGTATATGTGTGTGTATATATATATATATATATATATATATATATATATATATATATATATATATATATATATATATATATATATACACACACACACACCTGAAAATATATACGCATGTGTATATGTATTATGGATAAATATGTTTAAATGTATATGCATATAGATATCTAAATTAAACATATTTTTAAGGAAAATATTCTTGGTAATTGATAGTTTATTTAAATTTAACTTTCAAGTATTTTTTTTTTCTTTTTTGCTAATTTGATGTGACCATTAACAAATTGTGCTATATTTTTTCTCAACAAAATGAGATCAAAATGGAGGACTACAGTCAGAAGGAGTAATTCTTGCTCCACTGGGCATATGATTAGATGGTCTCTTAAGAAACTTCATTTTGGATACTTTAAATCTGTGTAAACAAAGATAGTAGACCTATTACTTAAAAAAAAAAGAAAGAAAACTAAGATAAATATTTTCTGTTTTACTCAATCAGAGAGCCGACCTAGGGGAAAGGGGGAATATCCTATTTACATCATACTGACTACCAGTCCTTGAGCATTATTATCTAAGCCACACACATTTTAATAAAAATGTAGATTTGACTATCTCTAGGTAAAATTCATTGTAGTATCTGGTAACTAATTTATTATTTCTATGGATAGAAACATCTCTTCAGAGGTAGTTTTTATTGTGAAATGTTGAAGTTACTCTGGAGTAATTTAGAATAGATATGGGGGCATTTTATGTCTTTTCTCACTAGTAAAAAGAGGAAAATTACAAGTTTGGGAGTTAAGGTAATTAAGTTGAAATCTTGATTCAAAAATTAATACCTGGTGTGAAGGATAGTAAATCACTTCACCTAGCTTCCAGATCCTAAGTCTTCTCACAGGCAAAATGAAACATAGCAACTAAAGCAGTTGGTCTAAGACCTTTTATAGATTTCTTATAATTTTGAGAAGACTAGACTTTTCTTTGTCCCTTTTCCTTTTATCCCCTTTTTCTCCTTTTTTTTTAAACTAGAGGCCATATTCACCAAATCAAATTCACTTCCAATTTGCTTTTTAATAAGACTGTTGATGCATCTTAGTAATTCAGGAACAGTTCATTCATCATTATTCCACAGTCCAACAACTGCAAGCACTGATTGAGTTAAAGCTCATCTCTACATATTAAAATTAGTGGATCACTAAATTGGCATATTTTTAATTTTGAGATAAAAGTAATTAATATAAAGTGGAAAATGAGCTTAGTAATAAGCTTGAGAAAATTAGAATTTTAATGTTTTGGGAGACTGCCACCAGTAAATAAATATACATTTTCCCTTTATACTCCCAACCCCCACCCTCACCAGTATGAAGGACAGATTAAGCTTTTTGAAATAATGACAAAGCAATGAGTTCCTTATAATAAAAGTTTTAGGAAATATCTCTTTTTGTCCTTTGTAGCTAAACTTCTCAAAAAGGCTGTCTACAAAAGGGGCTTCAATTTGTTTTTTGCACTCTAAATTTCTGGGATACCACTTTATCGTGGTTTTCCTCTTACTTATATGATTATTTCTTCACACATTTCCTAGATAGAACTTCATTCACATCATATTCTATAACATATTCTATTTCTTGAACCCCATTTCTTCTCCCTCTAAAATAATTCGCTTGATTATAACATTGATTCCCATGAATTTAATTACCATCTTTATTCTTAGAATTCAGAAATCTACCTATCTAGTTATATTGTCATTGAGCTCCAATTCTACATCTACAATTTCCTTTCAGCTATCTCAAATGTAATATTCAATGGATATCTTAAACAAAACATTTACAAAACAGAATTCATGATATTCATTCCGAAATTCTCTGGCATCTCCTATCTCCCCTATTGCAGAAAGTAACACCATGGTTCATTCTCTCAGACTCACAACCTAGAAGTCATTTTTAACTCCTCACTAACTTCAAGTCCTTTCCCACCACACAGATTCTAATTTGTTGTCAAAGATTTATTTATTTCACCTTTGGAGAATTTCTCAAAAATTTCTGTTTCTTCTTTGACACTGCCACCACTTGGTTTAAGGCCCTGATATCTTACACCTGGACTATTGCAATAGCTTATGAGGAAGTGAGCTTCATGTAAAATCCCACGTTTTTCAAGAAGCCTTTCCCAACCTGTTTTAATTTTAGTGACCACTCCGTAGTTTGCCCAGTATATCTGTCAGGATGTTGTCTCCACAATTAAATTGTAAGCTTCATGAGGACAGGAACAATCCTTTGCAGGAACAATCTTTTTTGTATCCTCAGTACCTGGTACATAGTAAATACTTAAACATTTATTAATTTATTGAATAGGGTAAACTAAAATAATGATAAAAGAAGACAAACTATAGTGTATATATCTATGTTTATAGATATACACATATAAATATATGTATATATATATATATATATACACTTTATAACTATTTCCAGGCTTATTAGTATTTAATCAAAGATTTTTAAACATAATTATTTAAAAGAAGAAAGAACTTTAGGTAGTATTTTTTCTTTCTTTCTAAATCTAGAAAGTTGAATGGTCATAACAATGTCCTTGTAGAAATGGATATAGCATGGATATTTTCTTTCTTCATTTTGGCAAGAGTACTACACAGAATTCTTCCTTCATTTGTTCACTATGCTTTGGAAATGACTTCGGGTTCTAACACTATATACAAGTAAGGACAAAAATAATTAGTTCTTATGTTGTATATTCTAGTCAAAAGGAAAGTGGCTCCTTATTCAGAGAGTCCTGATTTATATTATCTTTTCCACCCCTTTTTGATGCTGATGCTAATTTATTTGTAATCTCATTCTTTATGCCTTCATGAATCCATTTTGACCTTATCTTGGTGTACGGTGTTAAGTGTGGCTCAATGCCTGTTTTCTGCCATAATAATTTCCAATTTTCCCAGCAATTTTTGTCAAATAGTGAGTTCTTATCCCAAAAGCTGGGATCTTTGGGTTTGTCAAACACTAGATTATTAAAGTTATTGACTGTTTTGTCCTTTAAATCTAACCTATTTCACTGATCAACTAGTCTATTTCTTAGCAAATACCAAATGGTTTTGGTAACCACTGATTTATAATATAATTTTAGATCTGGTACAATGAGGCCACCTTCATTTGACTTTTTTTTTTCATTAATTCCCATGAGATTCTTGACCTTTTGTTTTTCCATGTGAACTTTGCTGTTATTTTTTCTAGGTTGTTAAAATAGTTTTTTGGTAGTCTGATTGGTATAGCGCTAAATAAATAGATTGGTTGAGGTAGTATTGTCATCTTTATTATTTGCAGGCCCTATCCAAGAACATTTAATATTTTTCCAATTAGTTAGATGAGACTTACTTTGTGTCGAAAGTGTTTTGTAGTTAGTTTCTGTTTTCCCTTCGCAGATAGATTCCTAAATATTTTATACTATTGGTAGTTACTTTAAAGGGAATTTCTCTTTGTAACTCTAACTGTTGGATTTTGTTGGTGATATATAAAAATGCTGATGACTTATGTGAGTTTATTTTGTTTCCTGCAACTTTGCTAAAGGTGTGAATTATTTCTAAAAGCTTTTTAGTAAAATTTCTGGGGTTCTCTAAATATACCATCATATCATCAGCAAAGAGTGATATTTTGGTTTCTTCATTACTTACTGTAATTCATTTAATCTCTTTCTCAACTCTTATTGCCAAAGTTAGCATTTCTAACACAATATTAAATAGTAATGGTGATAGTAGGAAACCTTGTTTCATTCTTGATCTTACTGGGAATGGTTTCATTTTATCCCCATTAGATATGATGTTTTTTGATGGTTTTAAATAGATGCTACTGATTATTTTAAGGAAAAGTCCAATTATTGCTATACTATGAAGTGTTTTTAATAGGAACGGATGTTGGATTTTAGCAAATGCTTTTTCTACATCTATTGAGATGATCATATAGTTTTTGTTAATTTGATTATTAATATGACCAATTATACTGTTAGTTTCCCTAATATTGAACCAGCCCTGGATTCCTGGTATAAATCCTACTTGATTATTACCCTGTTATTATCCTGGGGATGATTTTTTGTAGTCTTTTTTTACTAAGATTTTATTTAAGATTTTAGCATCAATATTCATTAGGGAGATTGGTCTCTAATTTTCTTTCTCTGTTTTCAAACCACCTGATTTAGGTATCAGTACCATGTCTATGTCATAAAAAGAATTTGGTAGGACTCTTTCATTCTCTATTTTTTCAAATAGTTTATATAGAATTGGGACTAATTGTTCCTTAAATGTTTGGTAGAATTCACATGGAAATCCATCTGGTTCTGAGGATTTTTTTCTTAGGGAGTTGTTTAATAGCTTGTTCTATTTCTTTTTCTCTGAAGTGGGATTACTTAAGCAATTCACTTCCTCCTTGTTAATCTGGGAAGTCTATATTTCTGGAGGTAGTCATCCCTTTTGCTTAGGTTATCAAATTTGTTGGCATAAAGTTGGGCAAAGTAACTCCTTATTATTGCTCTAATTTCCTCTTCATTGGTGGAAAGTTCTGCCTTTTCATTTTTAAGACTAATAATGTGATTTACCTCTTTCCTTTTTCTAGTCAGATTTACTAAAGTTTTATCTATTTTATTAGTCTTTTCATAAAACCAACTCTTAGCATTATTTATTAATTCAATAGATTTTCTACTTTCAATATTATTAATTTCTCCTTTTAATTTTAGAATTTCAAGTTTAGTAATTGATTGGGAGTTTTTAATTTGGTATTTTTCTAGCTTTTTAAGCTGCAAGTCCAATTCACTGATCTTCCCTTTCTCTATTTTATTCAAGTAAGCATCTAAAGATACAAAATTTTCCCTTATTACCACTTTGGTTGCATCCCACAAATTTTGGTATGAGGTTTCATCATTGTCATTATCTTGAGTGAAATTATTAATTGAGTCTATAATTTGCTATTTCACCCAATCATTCTTTAAAATGAGATTATTTAGTTTTCAATTACTTTTTGGTCTATTTAACTTTTTGTTGAATGTAGTTTTTATTCTATCATAATCTGAAAAGAAAACATTTACTATTTCTCCTTCCTGCATTTAATTTTGAGTTCTTTATGTCCTAATATGTGGTCAGTTTTGTATAGGTTGCATGGAGTGCTGAAAAGAAAGTATACTCCTTTATTTTATCATTCAGTTTTCTCCAAAGATCTATCATACATAAATTTTCTAATACTCTATTTACCTCTTTAATTTGTTTCTTATTTGTTTTGTGGTTTGATTTATCTAATTCTGAGATTGCAAGGTTGAGATCTCCAACTATTATAGTTTTGTTGTCTATTTCTTCTTGCAATTCTCTTAACTTCTCCTTTAGGAAGTTAGATGCTATACCACTTGGTGCATATATATTTAGTATTGATATTGCTTCATTGTCTATGCCACCCTTTAGCAAGATAGAGTTTCCTTCCTTATCTCTTTTAATTAGATCAATTTTTGCTTTTGCTTTATCTGAGATCAGGATGGCTACCCCTGCTTTTTTGACTTCACCTGAAACATAATAGGTTCTGCTCCAGCCTTTTACCTTTATTCTGTATGTATCTCTGTGCTTTAAATATTCCTGACTTTTGATTCAGTCTGCTACCCACCTCTGCTTTATAGGAAAGTTCATCCCACTCACAATTATAGTGAAAATTATTTCCTTCCATTTTATAATCTCCAGATTATGCTTTTCTTTTTCTTGCCCCCCCCTTATCCCCTTTCTTAATATTAAACTTATGGGCCCCAGTTGTGTCATGCAGCTCTTCCTCTTTAGGATCACTCCCTCCTCCCTTTGAATCCCTTCCCCTTTCTTGTACCCTTCCCTTATTACTGTTTTCCTTTTCCCTTTTCATCTCCTGCTTTTTAATGAGGTGAGAGAAAATTTTCTGTAAAACAAATATGTTAATTATTTCCTCTTTGAGCAAACTCTGATGAGAATAAGATTCATACAATGTTCTGCCCCCTCTCTAAGTTCTCTCAAATATGATAGGTTTCCTTTGCCTCTTTGTGAGATTTTTGTCTCCCCTTTTCCCTTTTTCTGACACTATCCCCTTTCCATTTCTACTTCCCTTTTTTTAATGTTATATCAATAAAATCAGATTATACATGCGGTCTTATGTATATCCACAACTGAAATACAGTTCTCAAGAATTCCTTTTACCTTTTTCTGCTTCTCTTGAGTCCTATGGTTGGAGATCAATTTTTTTGTTTAGATCTGTTTTTTTTTTTTTTGTTTTTTTTTGTTTTTCCTTAGAAACAAATGGAATTCATCTGTTTTATTGAATGTCATCTTCTTCCATGGAAGAAAATGCTCAGCTTAGCTTGGTAGTTTATTCTTGGTTGCATTCCAAGTTCTTTTGCCTTTCAGAATATCAGATTCCAGACTTTTCAATTCGTTAATATGGAGGTAGCCAAATCTTGAGTGATCTTTATTGTGGCACCTCAGTATTTGAATTGTTTTTTTCCTGGTTGCTTGTAGTATTTTTTCCTTAGTCTGATGGTTCTATAATTTGGCCACAATAATTCTTAGCATTTTTATTTTAGGGTCTTTTTTAGAAGGTGTTTGATGAATTCTTTCAATGCCGATTTTACCTTCTGGTTCTACTACATCTGGGCAGTTCTCTTTGATGATTTCCTGTAAAATAATATCTAGGCTCTTGTTTTTCATCATAATTTTCAGGAAGCACAATGATCCTTAGATTATCTCTCCTAGATATATTTTCCAGGTCTGTTGTTTTTCTAATTTTTCATTTTTTTTGGTTCTGTTAGACTTCTTGATGTCTCAATTTGTTTCGTTTTGTTTATTTCTGATTTTTAATGAGCTATTTTCTTCATTAGCTTTTTTTACTTCTTTTTGTTTATGCCCAATTGAGTTTTTAAATGAGTTGTTTTGAGCTGTGGAATTTTTTTTTTTTTTTTTTTTATATTTCACTAATTTTTTTTTTTTTTAAAGTGAGTTATTTTCTTGTTTCAATTCACAAATCCTACTTTCCTGGTATTTATTTGTTCCAATTTACAATTTCTATTTCCCTTCATTTCCTAGTAATTCTTTAGCTTTTCTAATTCACATTTCAGGAAGTTGTTACTCTCTTGCATAGCTTCTCTTTCCTTTCCCCATTTTTCTTCTACCTCACTTTTAAGATTGTTAATATACTCTTCTAGGAGAGCTTTATGTGATGGGGGGCCAGGTAAAATTTTCCTTTGGGCTATTGTCTGGAAACTATTTGCTATTATTCTCCTCAGGGTTGAAAACCTGCTATCTTTCTGAGAGAAGCTATAGATTGTCCTTTTTATTTTTTTACTCATTTTTTTAAAGCGTGTAAGGTCTGCCTTCAGGGCAAGAAGGGATTCCTCTGCAGAAAAGGGATAGGTGTATGGACAGTGGTTGTCCTGCCAACAGTGAGGTAGGGGAGTGCTCTGGGAAAAAGTTTCCCCCCACACAAGTGATTCAGACCTGGTTAGCACAGGCCAAGCTGTGGAAGTGCCCAGTGAAGAACCCAGCTGTGTGGATTAGCAACTGCCCTGGAGCTAGAGACTGAGCAGTGAAAGCCAAAGGGTGCTGTGGGGCTGTGGGTATTAGCAGGTGACCAGCGAATAGCCCTGCAAGCACTAGAAGTGCCTCTGCCCAGGGAAGCACAGCCCGGATTTTGAAGTTCTATTTCCTCAGATCAAGCCCCCCACTGTGCAGATTATAGGCTGCCCTGGGCTATGACCCCCTGTCATGCAGATTTGTGGCTGCCCTGGCCTAGCTGTAGAATGCAGTTTCACAGCTATGCTGTGGTCTGTGCTCAGTCACTTCTGGTTTTGGGTGGGTATAGCCAGATCTTGTTAGGTTCTGGCATTTTTTTAGGGTATCCTTTACCTTTGGCTTTAATTTCTCTGATGTTCTGCTGCTTTACAAGCAAAGCAGAACATTCACCTATGCCAGAGTCATCTCTGTAGATTTTCTAACCACGGAGGCCACCCCCACCTGCATCTGCTCAATATGCTAGCTTCTAGTTCTATCCCTGCCTGCACTGATCTGCTCCAGCCCCTCAGTACAAATCTTTTCTGATGAACTTCCAGATCATCTTCAGCTGATAAATTGTTGTACTCCTAATCTTTGTGAATTTTCTTAGTCAATCGCTATTTTTGAGGCTGAAATTAATAATTGGTTGTGAGGGTATAAGAGAGGCTAAGATAGTCACGTGTGCTTTCTCTGCCATCTTGGCTCAGCCCCAGAGAAAAGTGGAGTAAATATCAGGTATCTAGTGTGAGGTAGTGGAGAAGACAGAGTAAGGACTTTCTCTCAGGGAATCACAAGGCTGTTGGTATCTATTTACAACAGCATTCCTTTACTAGCTCTAGGTGATAAGCAACAGAAATAGTGGAGAAAGATTAAAAATTTAAATGTGGAAGTAAACCTTAAATGTAATAGAATATATTTTTGTAAGGCACTTCATTATAGAGGGAAAATGTGTAATCCACTGATTGGAGACATTTAGAAAGTGCACTGGCTAGAATGGTGAATCTAAATTCAATAAGATCTAAGTTCAAACATGACTTCAGACTGTGATGGCAGCCTGTGCTGGGGAAAGAGAGAAATTGTATTCTTTGCTTTTACTTGCTAAGGGTCAGCTAAAAAGTACAATGGATAGAATGCTGACTCTGGGTACAGGAAGACCTGAGTTCAAATATGCCTGCAGATAGTTATGAGCAATATGACCTTGATGAATCACTTAAATTCTGTTTTGCTTTCCTGAAATAATACTTTTCCAAGGTTGTAAAGATCAAATTAAATGAAATCATATTTGTAAATCATTAAGTTTACATTGCATTACTTGCCAGTAGTTAGCATGTAGCAGTCCCTGACCTTTGGTAACTTCTGGTGACACAGAACTCTGGTCTTAACCTTAATTTCAACATTTATAAAGTAAGCAATTACTTACATCAATATTCATTACTAGTATCTTTATTATATTATCATCAAATGTTAAAGTTAAAAGACAAAATGAGGGAGCAGAAACCTGTATTGCCCAAGGGCCTATATTGTTGTGAGTAGAAATGTATTGATCTCTGACTGATTTGTTTGGTTCTGAAGTATAACCAAACTTACTTTACATTAGCAATTCAATGAATCTTTCTAAGATAGAAAAGTTAATAAAAATGTTCTAATAACAATTTGGGAAATATGTTGGAATGCTATTTTGCTATAAAAAATGAGAAGCAGGATGTTCTCAGAAAATCCTGGAAAGATTTACATGAACTGATATACATAGAAGCGAACAGAACCAGGAGAAAGTTGTATACAGTAAAAGCAAAAATGTACTATGGACAACTGTAAATGACTTAGTTATTTTTAGTTATTTTCATTAATAAAATGATCTAAAGCAAACCTGAAGTACTCATGATGAAAAATGCTATCCCAGTACATAAAAAAGTCTAAATGCAACCAAAGCATATTTTTATGTTTACTTTATGTATTTTCTTTCTTTTTTTTTTACTGTTTTCTTTTACAATATAACTATATATCAGTATATTTTGCATAACTGCACATGTATAACCTATTTTAAATTGCTTGCTTTCTCAATAAGAGAGGAAGGGAGGAAGCAGAAAGTTTGAAACTCAACATTTAAATGAATGTTAAAATGCATTTTTAAATATAATGCGAAATAAAATACTAAATAAATAACAAAAAAAAAGTTCTAGCCAGAAAAAGTAGGTTTGTGGATAGATACTTTTTTAGATAGTAGGATAAGATTCTAATCAGGAATCAATGGTACTATAGATTTTTAGTCATCCTCTCTGGTACTTTTCAGAATATCTAAACATATTATCAAATTTGCGAATGAGTTAACCTATAGTGTTTGACAGATTGTTGGCCTTTGATTTGGAAAGCATGCATTCATTTTTGGCTCTACTGTAAGCTAGCTATATCAAATGTCAATTTCTACCATCATCCTCACGAAATTGAGATCTTTTTTATACAGCAGTGTATTCCATATATCAAGCTGCTCTTCCACAGCATTCAATTTGTAAATAGATTACTTTCCCTGATATCAATATAAAAGATAAAAACTATTTGGCAATGTCTAGCAACTTTCCTTGTTAAGTCTTTCTTAAGTTTTGCATCTAAATTAAACCTTTAAGTAAATGGATACATACATGCTCTTTAGGGTTCCCTTTCATTATTGAGCCAGAAATGCATAACTATCTTGGCTTTAGAGAAACTGGTAAACCCTTCAGCCTTGGCTCCTTCTTTAGCTCTTAGTTTATCTATATCTCCATCTCCGCTTTCTTTTGCACAGTTTGGGATATTTTCAGAAATATATCAAATTTATTTCTAGACTAGTGATTATCCATTGATCTGGTATGGGGATTTGAGTGACTTCTTTGACAATAAGGAGTCTATTGCAGCAAGTGCTCTGTGGTGATTATTAGACTTTCTAATATGCTTCTGTTAATAACCAGAATGCAAAAAATCCTAGTCAAAACAAAAGACCATACCATGCACCTATATACTTATAAATAAGTGTGTATATAATACTATTAACTATATTTCAATACAATTGGGTTTTTTGCATCTTATTTTATGCAATTAAGACTCTTCTCCTGAGTAGGTGTCCATAGGCTTCACGAGATTAACAGAAGTGTCAATGACAGAGAACAGGTTAATAATTCTTGCCTTAAGGAGAAATTAATTCCTAAAATAGATACCCTCGGTTATATGTGAAATTGGAGTTGTTCTGGATGCTGTCTTCAATCCCTTATATCCTTGCTGTACTCTAAATCTCTAAAATGCTACAACATCTATTGTAGGAGAAATATATTTATTTCCCTATCTTTTGATAAATAGCTAGTTTAGGAAAACTATGTGGAGAAAATTTACCTTTTTTGAGGGCTTAATCTCAACACAATCTTAACATGGAAAGTTATTGCTTAGCATCCATTAACATATTTTCAACATGACATAGGTTCTAAGAATATTTGAAAAAAATTATCTATTTATTTCTTCACTAGACTTTCTATCAATAACCAACCACTAATTTACTTTCATTTGTCAACATTTTGTTAAAAGACTTAGGATTATTTATTGTTTTCAATAATAGTGTTGCTCTTTCAATTTTGACAAACATTTTAAAAGCATAGAGAGTGATCTTAATTAATATCCAGGGATAATATGCTTTCTCTCCCCCCCCCCCCCACTTTTGGTCATTATTGAACACAAATGATTTCTTTTAAAATCTTCAGAAGAGTTGGATTGCCTAATCGACACTTCTCCAGAGATTCACTGCTCTTGGAATATTGCTCAGACATTATTAAGCAAACAAATAAAACTTTTTTTTTAAAGGCATGCCATAAATATTTGGCCCGGAGCCCAGCTGGAATAGGAGAGAGAGGAAACATTCTCATTTGGCCTGTTTTGGGCCAGACTATTTCTCCAAAGCACAGGTATGAGAATTGTTTTGAACAGAGGTCAGGGGGCTTGTTTTTGTTTTTTTTGGCCTTCTCTCTTTCACGGTCATTATGAGCACACAATATGTGTTCAGCTTACCAAATTAACACCTTTTCAGTATTGAATTTTGAGCTGTAGAACAAGGTTAAGCAGTGTCACTCTCATTTCCACTTCCAGAAAATGTCCTATGGAGTCATTCTAAAAACAGGACATGAAAATAAGCTAGATTTTAAACCACCTTGACCCATTTTAGAGTCACCCACATTAATCTTATGAACATCAGGTTTAAGCATCAAATAAAATAAGAAGCAATTAAAAAACTGTAAAAGTATAGTAAACTTTATATTTCTATTATAGATGGAATGGAATCCTAAAATCATGTGTTTAAAATAATGAAAAAAAAAACTTTAAAGGACATCCAAGTTCAATCCCTTTATATACAAAGGAGAACATAGAAATCATATGGGATTAAATGGCTCATGTAAAGTTATTCAAATATTAGATAATGGCTGGGTTTTGAACCCAGTTCCCTGATGCCTATCCTAGTGACTTCTTTCAGAATGACTATAATTGACATTTAAATTTATACATCCCTATAAATCTAGAGCTGGAAGACATCCTATAGATGATGTAGAATAATTCTCTAATTTCATAGAAAACTAAGCAACCAATTCCAATAGACTTGTGATAGAGCTATCTGAATCCAGGAAGAGGAATATAGTATTTTTACCTGCTTTGTTGTTGTTTGCTTGCTTTTTTGCTTTTTCTTTCTCCTTTTTTCTCCTTTTTGATGTGATCTTTCTTGTACAATATGATAAATTTGGAAATAGGTATAGGAAAAATAGCACATAACATATATTGGATTATTGGTGGGGAGAGAGGTTGGGGAAAGGAAGGGGAAAAAGTTCCGAATACAAGGTTTTGAAAGGTGAATGCTGAAAACTATCGTTTTATGTATTTTGAAAATTAAAAGCTATTTTTAAAAAAGTATTGACAAGGTCAAAAAAAAGAACAAGTAAAAAATGTTGAATGTTGAAAACCATCTTTGCATGTATTTGGAAAAAATAAAATATTAACAATTAAAACCAAGGCAAAGTAATGTAATGTGATTTGACCAAAAAGAAAGGAGTAAGCAAGGAATATAAGGTGATAATAATGATTATGATGATGAAGATGATGGTGATGGTGATGGTGTAGTGATGATAATGATGATAATGCAGCAAAAGGGGGGAGAAGGATGAAGAGAAGGGGTAGCTGTTAAAGGACAAGTCAATTCTCTGAGAGTCTCCACAACTGTGGATCATAACATCTGAAGGAGTTGCAAGGCAGCCTTGGCTAACACAAGTATTGTTGACTGGGAATGAGATAAATTGGAGGCAGAGGGAAGAGGAGAAAGATCAGAAAACAGAAGGGCCTCTCAGTCAGAGAGGTCAAAGAACACCTTTTGCCTTTCAGTCTCCTTGTATCATCCTTACACAAGAGGAGATCCATTCTGGGTTGGATCTCCAGCAGCCACTGTCAGGTGGCTCCCATTTATTCCAACAGCTTTCTTGTGTATTCCAGCAAGTAACAGGAAGAAGAGAAAGAGAAGAATGAGAAAAAAAGAGGAAGAAAGAAGAAAAAGAAGAGGAATTATTTCTTTTCAATTTTGACTTGTTATATGAAGCATACTTATAAAGTATAATGTGCTTTACTTGTAAGTATGAAGACTGATTCAAATCTAGGCCTTGAGATTTATTGCATGTGTGTGTCTGGGCAATCCATTCTTTTTTTTAAGTGTTTATTAAACTAAATACTAAACAAATACAAAAATTTGAATTAAATACAAAATTTTTAAAAAAGAGAAAAAAGAAAATGAAAGGAAAATTAAAAACCAAACATTTTAACATATAACCCAACAAAACCTCAGGGAGGAGTCAAACTATATAACAATAAATTTCCATTTCAAGGATGCATATGTAATAATAGAAGAAATTATATTCATGAATGTCCATATTTACTTCATTATAGTTTATTCTTTTGTTTTCTGCTGCATACTTTTATGTTCTTTTTTCCCCTTTTACCCCCCCCCACTTCCCCAAGTAGGCTATAGTTAAGTGTGTATGTTGTGTGTATGTGTGTGTATGTATGTATATACACACACACATACATACACATACATATATATACAAATTATATATGCACATTTACATCCAGACACAGACCCTAATATATTCTACTCTGTATATCTCTTAGTTCCTGTCTCTGCTAACTCTTCTACTTTAATTCTGCTCCTTAACTTCCCTAGCTATTAGTGCACTTGCCACACCCCGGGATCCCTTCCTTATTTTCTGTCTCCATCCTTTCCCTCCTTATCCCTTTCCCATTAATTTACACATCTCTTCCTTCTCTGATTAATATAAACTCCCTTCTGTACTCCACCTTATCCTCTACTACTCTTCTTCCCCCTTTATCCTTTTTGTATTAATCTACACTCTTTGCTCCACTCCCATTACTCTTCACTCCCTTCTGTATTCCACCCCATCCTTTATCCCTTGCCCTTTAATCTATATACCTTGCCCCACTCCCACAAATATACACATCTTCTATAACCCACCTTTCCCTATTTCCTCCCTTTTCTCTTTTCTTTTATTTCTTTTTAAATTTCTGGAGGATCTATGCCCTTCATGGTATATAGATAGTGTTTTCCATTTAACCCATTCCACATGTGAGTAGGTTTTTAGAAATATGAGCCCTCCTCCTCACCTCTATTGCCTCTGTGTCTATTCTTTCTCTGTACTTAATTAGTATAACATAATACTATATTTGCCTTTTGCAAAGATAATGTTTTGCTTTTTAGAGTCAGATTTTAATCAACTCTGCACCAATGTTTCTTATGAGCCACCCAGTTACTCATGTCAATCTTAAATATATAGTATACATTTCCATGTACATAAATAAAATATTTGAATAATCTTTGATATTGGCTCTTACATGTTAAAATTTCTATTAAGTTTGGTTGAGAAAAAGTCCTGAAAATCTACAAACTCATTGAAGGTTGATTTTATTTTCATTCAATAATATGAATAGTATTTCTGGATATAATATTTTTCACTTCAAGCCAAAATCTGATTGTCAGTAGTTATAATTCCAGGACATGAAATCTTTTATTGTGACTAACAAATCCTGTACAATTTTAATTAGAACACTAGCTTATATGAACTTTTTTCTTGCTTTTTACAAAATTTTATCTTTGATCTGAGGATTTCAAAATTTAGCAATAATATTCCTATGTGTTTTCCACAACTTATCTTTTTTCAGTAGTGATTAGTGGATTTTTTTTTCAATTTCTATATTTCCCTCATGTTCTGTCTCTACAGGACATTTTCTTTGTATTACTTTCTGTATTGTTTTATTGACTTTTTTTTTTTTTTTTTTTTTTGGTCATAGCTTTCAGGTAGTCCAATTATTATATTTTCTCTCCTTGATCCATTCTCCAGATCTTTTTTCTAATATGATGTTTCACATTTAGTTTCACTTTTTCATTCTTTTATATTGTGTTTTCTTATTTCTTGGTCTCTTATACCTTGGCTGACTTCTCTTTACCAAATTCTAATTTTCAAAGAATTATTTTTCTTCTTTAAGACTCTACTCTGTATCTCCTCCAAAAGCTCCACCTTCCTGTAAGTGCCTGCAGCCAGCAACATCCCTGCTCCATTGTACTCACAGGTGTGCTGGTTCTTTCAATGTCTCAGCAGCACAACTGGGTCTGATATTCTTTATCAGGAAAGGTTCTTTCAGTCTTTTCAGACTCATACCTCAAATCCCTATGGTGTCCTGGATAAGAAAGAGTCTGTGATTGGGTTGAGTTACCAGCCCACCCAGCTAGCATCAGGGATCCCACTTGATGTTTCAGCCTGAAGGTATTAGCATTTCCCACTGGTTAATTCCCAGCCTGAGGCCTTTCTTTGGGTTTTCTTGGATTATCCCAACAGAATCTATTATGCTCCAAGTTTTCTTGTTTTTTCACCAGTCTATTTTTGCCCCAGTGCATACATTTGTTGTATTTGTGGAGGGAATCTGGAGAGCTTGAAATTTTCTGATCTAATCTGGCATCTTTCCAGAATCCTCTAACAATTCATTCCTATTTTTTTTTGTTGTTGTTGTTGTTGTTGTTGTTGTTGTTTTACACTATGAGCTGTCTGGTGAAGACTATGGATCCTTTCTAGGAATAAAGTTTTTAAAGAAGAAAATTAATATAGTATTATAAAGGAATCCAATTATAATGACATATTTATCAATTTAAAACCTATGATATAGTGTACATCTACCAGTAAGTCTAATAACTATAATAATTTTGAAATAGACATCACTGTAAGCAATGCTTCAAGATATATGCAATAATTGTAATGCAAACTAGAGTGCAAGGCCTGGAATCAGAAAAACAAGTTTTAGATACTTACTAGCAGTGTGACTCTAGCAAAGTCATTTAACTTTTCTTTGTCTTAGGTTCCTTATTTGTAAACCTACTTCCTAGATTTATTGTGAAGTTCAAGAGATGTAATAAGTACAATGCACTAAGCACAGGACTTGGTACATAGTGAGAATTATATAAATGTTACCTATTATCATTATTAGAGATATGCTTTTTTAAAAAGTTGATGAAAGTATCATAGGTACTGCTAATAATAGTGTGAATTGTTGCCGATATTCATATTTGGAGCAAAAGTTAACCTTTAAGGAGAAGTTGGTAAAAATAATGAAAGAATTATTTTTTTTTCCTTTTAAATTTAAGGGCTCCCTGAAATCTAACCAGGAACCCCATGTAGGAATCTCTGCCCCAGGAAATTAATTTAAACTCTCTAAGCCCTGGCATGCTGACTTACAAAATAGGACTAATAATAGCATCTACTTCACAGGGTTGTTTTGAGTATGAAATGAGATAATGTATATAAAATCTTCATTTATGTAACATGCTATTATTATGGTTCTGTTTTATTTAATCTTCTAAAAATTTGTAAGATAAATGTATCTGAAAAGATATTAAATGTCAGATTCCTTACTAATGTCCCCATTCTTCCTTCCCCTTTATTCACATTAGAATGTTTTCATAATGAAAACTCCAGATGGTTTCCATATAAGGATCCAATGACTAATTCTCTTCCCTGTTATTCTAATAGACTTTTGTAGGAGGTAATGTGACATCTATCTTAGGCAATTGAAAAGAAACAATTCCTTTGATTCTGTGGCTTTGGGGGATCATCTGAAAAGACTTGCATATTTGGCAAATATATGTTTCTTTATTTGTTATCTGCTTGTTTTAAGAGGGCATTATAGAAAGAGTAAACCAATATAGAAAGCCCATGAAATAAAATCTTTGGATTGAATTATATTCTGGTAAGAAATTTTGGATTATGTCTTTAAAATTCACTAACTTGTGCATATTTACTGATATAAGGACACAATTACTTGAATGATAACCCCAATAAATCACTTCTTCACTTATAATATGAGAAGGCTGGAAAGGGCTCTGAAATCTTGTCTAGGTCTACAAAGGATTGATTCTCTCCTCATACCCCAGATATCAACACTCTTTTGACATCAGGTTGAAGGCTTCATTTATTTAATAAGAAATGAGACAATTCCTCTTCTGCCCTAATCTATAGGCCAAGTTCCTCTACAATTTGATCAGTATTGTGAAGCTTCATTATAGTCTCTAGGTAAAAAGATTTTCTTTTTACCAAAGTCCCTAATTTTGTTTTTTAATTATCCCCTCCCCTCTCTTTCCCTCCCTTCCAGTACTCTTTTTTGCTAACGGCGTTTAGGGTAAAGTGACTTGCCTAGGGTCACACAGATAGAAGTGTTAAGTATGTGAGGGCAAATTTGAACTCCAGTCCTCCTGACTTCAGAGCTGGTATTCTATCCACTGTACCACCTAGGTGCCCCAAGGGCTCTTTTTTTTTTTTTTTTCCTTCCTTACTTCGTCTTCTATCTCTCGCTATTTGCTGATTCCTTCTCTACTACTTGCAAAGAGGTCTACATGTTTGACCCATCATATCCCAAATGAACCACCACTGTCATTCATTCCCCCAATATTTTCTCCCTTATATTGTTAAGCTTAAAAAATATATATATATATATATATATATATATATATATATATATATATATATATATATATATATATATATATGTATGTATATGTATATGCTTACTGTCTATTTTTTCACCATCCATCCTCTTTATAATCTCTTCCTATTTATATTTCTATTCCAATACTCAATTGAAATTGTTTTGCCAAAGTTGACAATGAGTTAACAGGCAAATCTGATGACTTTTTTTTCCTCAGTATTCATTCTATGTGACATTATTTTCCATTTTCTCCACCTGGATAGAAATATTGCATTGGATTCTGTGACTCTGTTTTCTCCTTGTCCTTGTTTCAGTGCCTGTTGCTAAATTTCCAGGTGAGGCTGGGGGAAGCTGAGCTGATAGTGGAGGGCTGGGCCCGGATATTCAAAGGATTTGTGAATCAAGGTCAGCCATGGGTTGGGCAATTAGAAAGGAATCTTAAAGGGACCCCAGCCCTCATCAGTTAGCAAGGGATAGTGTTTTAACAATTATCAATGAAAAAAGGCAATTTTCCCAGTGGAGCTCACAATTAATCAGGAGAAAAGGAATACTTCATGAAGTGAGAGTATGCTATTAACTGGCAATCTAAATCCACTGAGGAGTTTAGTACTCTGAAAGAGAGTTGGCTACAAGATGTATGGAGAAGGGAATGTGAGGAAAGACATCATGAGACATGAGGGAGGGGGGTGAAAAGAAAAAAGTCACTGAGACAGATCCCTGTGACAGATTAACTCAAAAGGGATTCAGCAAAAATAGAGTGGACCAAGAGAATTTATAAGAAAAATTTAACCTGAGGGGTTTGACATCTGATTGGATCAGTAAGGTGGGTGATATGATAGGGTTGAACTGATCCCCATCAGTGTCCTTCCCAGCTTGTCTCAGGGAGTAATCATATCAGTACTTTAGGCTTTCTTTGGCCAGTTCCACTTAGTGACCCAGGACCTTATGAGCATGAATATTTTCCTACCTAACTGGACTCATAAATCATATTTGAGTTTATCTCTCTCATATCACACATATAATCAGCTCTCAGGCTCTATTTTTTTCACTCTTACAAAAATTTAATTTAATCAATGCTGATCAATTAAGCAACAAACAGCAATTTATTTTTATACATTAAGCACCTGAATAAGATATTAGGCACTGTCCTGAATTCTAGGGATCCAAAGACAAATCCTTGCACTTAAGGAATTTATATTTTAGTGGAGGAAATAACAGGAAAACATATAAGTTTATATGGAATATAAACAAAACAAATACAAGGTAATTTGGAGAATGTGAGCCTTATTAATAGGACATATCAGGAAATATCTTTTACAAAAGGTATTTTTTGAAAGGACTCTGATGGAAACTATCAAGAGGTGAAAAGTGAAGAAGGAACAACATTTGAAAAAGATGGCAAGCAGTTTGAAAGTGTTGAGACCCTGGGTGGCTACATGGGGATTAGCAGAGAAACCCTAAAGCACTAACAGAATAATAAAACTCCCTGTCATAAGCCGGAAAGACACTGATGGCATCATCTCAGACTGGCAGACTGGCTTAAGCCTTTTGTTCTTAAGTTTTTTTTTTTTGTTGTTGTTGTTGTTGTTGTTGTTGTTGTTGGGGACTTTCTTTTGCAGTTCCACCCCAGGAAGAATGTCAAACCCCTTAGGTTATATTTTCTGCTATAAAAGACTTCTCAGGATATAAATCTTTGCTAAATCCTTTTGAGGTATCCTGCCTCGTGGCATCTTTCTCTTTGTGATAGTTAACTCTTTTAGGATGCTAAACTCTTGTATGGATTTAGCTTGCCAGTCAATGGTGTACTCCCACCTCAAAGAATTTTCCCTTTAATGGTTTCTTCCTCCTAACCTAATTAATTTTGAATCCCACTAAGGAACTTGTCTTTCTCTTTGTTAATTGTAAAAACCCTTTTCCTTGCTAACTCTGATGTGTTAATTCACATAATAAATTGTACTCCTCTGTACCTATGATTGTCCTATGAAATGAACTGAATCTCTATTACAGAATTTTTACATAGTATTATTTTTATAATCAATTGCTCTCCTGAATTTATTTCTTATTTACCATTCCTGGTGCCTATTTTTTCTCTTCAAAAGGATGGGGTAAGGCAATATGTGGAAGAATAAAAAAATGTGGCTAGATTGCAAAGTGTAAGAAAGCAAGCAAAGTATTAAAAAAAAGTTAATGCATAAGAATACAATTGATGCTTGTTGACTGGTTGATTAGCATTGATTAAATTAAATTCTTGTAAGAGTGGAAAGTATAGAGTCTAACAGCTGATTATATGTGTGACATGAGAGAGAGAAAAGTTCAAATATGACCTGTGATACTGATATTTAAGTAAAAACAAAATAATTTATTTTTACTCTTAGCAATAATAGGCTTATTGAGGTGATGAAGGAGGTAGGGTGACAGGGTCAGTTCAGTGTTTAAAATCTTTCTAGCAGTAACCCCATTAGAACTACTATAGCATTGTAAAACTATTTAAAGAGACCCCTCCTACTGTAATGCTAGAGTAAGTGAAGCAAGATAGAGATTAGAGAGCTATTAATATTTTACTTAGATTTCTGAGAGGGAGAGATTTTCTGGGACCAAAAGGATTCATTTTTGGTATCAAGGCTGAATCAGACTTTCATCTCAAAAATCTAGTAGCCAATGTGAGTTTCCCATGAAATATATATGGCTCTAAGTTTGGGTAAACAAAGGCGGAGTGGGGGGATGGAGTCTAAACTCTGGTGAGTTCGAATCTCCAAGACAGGACCATCAATCTGGTTCTAACAGGTTGGGAAGTAGGACCATAAATTCTTACAAATTGGGAGGAAAGGAGATAGACAAGTAGGGCCAGGAAGTCTGCACTTAGAGGTAGAAGATACCAAGTAGGTATCTGAGATAGGACATCTGGAGTCTTATCTTTTGGAATCTCAGAATGGCTAGATCTCCACAGACCTAATTATTTGAGTCCTAATGGTTAAGAAAGGGGGTGTGCGTTGCAACCGGAGGGATTGAGAGAACAATTCAAGGAATTGAGGCAGAACAATTCAGGGAAATGGGCAGAACAATTAGGGAAACTGAGGCAGGACAATGTAGCGAGAACTATGGCACACTACCCTCTCCTCTTACCCAAAGCTTTCCTTGTTTCCAATATGTCTTTTTTTTTTTTTAATCTATTTTCACATTACTTCTGGAATAATTCAAAAATTTGTTATTGAATAAAGTATAAACTTCTTCTGATCTTCATATTCAAGGCCTTCCATAATCTGACTCAATTTTCCCTATCCAGCTTTATTTCCCCTTTATATATCCTGTGTTATAGCCTAACTCAATTACTGCCCTTCTTGAATTTTCATCCTTTCCTCTAATTTCTTCTTCTTCTTCTTTTTTTTTTTTTTTTTTGTTTTGTTTTGTTTTGTTTTGTTTTGCTTTTGCCCCTCTCTCCCACTACTTGGGCAAAAACAAACAAACAAACAAAAAAACCAAAACCAAAAAAAAAAAAAAAAAAAAAAAAACCAAAACCTTTTTATAATCCAAATCTCTATGTTTCTTATTTCTCTCACATCATTCTTAAACTAGTTCAGATTTGACCTTTCACATAAAAAGTGTTTCTTGACATTTTTCCCAGGCATCCAGGTTTCAGTGATTTCTCCCTCTTCAAATCCTTCATCATATTTTACCTGAACTTTTCATTTATATCTTTCTTGTATCAAAGCTATCATATGTGGTTTTTCCTCTTTGTTTTTTTTTAAAACTTTGCCCACAGAAGGTGTTTAATAGTTATTTGTTGAACTGAAGGATTCTTAGTCCAAAGATAGGTGAATGAACTAACTATATAATGATGTCAGCTCCAGGCCAGTTATTCTTCTCTAAAATATATAGTTTTAGTATAGTATATAGTATATACATTTATAGTATTGTTTGTTTCATCCATTTTTATTTTAGCTTCTCAGTAGTTTTTTTTTTTTCAGTGTCTATATATTTAAAATAATCCTATCAAACTGAAGCCATAATAGAGTTGATATTGGAAAAATGGCATTATCATTAATTCACAATATGATGCTAAAATGTCTTTAAATAATTAAAGAACTAAAACAAAAATTATTAAAAGGCAGTTTTCTAGTAAAAATGCTTGAAAAGACTGCATACCAAATTACACTACATTGACAGTTGTCAGTCCAATTATTATACACATATGCATATACATATATAAGTGTATATAAATATGTATGTCTATATATGCATATAGATATAAAAATAAATAATTATAGTTATATGTCTACATGAAATTTTAATCTCTCCTAAGACATTTTATCTAGATGTATATTTCCAGAGAATTCTATTCATGTAGAAGCTTAGTTTCTACAAGAAAGATTTAGCTAATTCTTAAGGGAGTAATTATTTACTAGGTCCTGCTTTGAATTGATTAGAGAAGGGAGAGTAGAAAATAAGGTAAAATTTATACCTTACCTAAACTGCAATCAATATAAACTTTCCATTTTTTTGAAGGGCAAATAAATTCTTTGAATGTTGAGTTTGTTTCTGAATTCTGAAAACACAAGTAGTACTTAAGGGTGAAGGACTTCTACACCATCCCACTAATTTAAAAATTAGCAATATTAAGGTAGAATAAGTTTGCCCTGTCTCTGTGTCTTACGCGTTAAGGAAAATAATATTTTAGTTTGTGTTTTCAAAATGATTAATTAGTTGACATGGAATACTAAAATTTAATTTCTATTTTTTTTTATTTAATAAGGAACAAACATCAATAATGTAAGGGGAAACAAATTTTTAAATTTATGGATTAGGAGGGATACTCATTTTGACAGAAATCTTAGTGCCTACACGTTGCTTGAGGCTTGTTCCATTAACAAGAGAAAATGATGAAAGTGAACCCTGAACCTAGACCTGACATCTTCATTATTGATTTACAGTTAACTATTTTAGAGGGGGAAGGTCAATCTGCTGAATAAGCAGCTAATGGGACTCCGGAAGAAGGTCATTTGTGTACACTGTAGCTTCTCATCATTTTCAGGGCCAAAAAACATTTCAAAGACAGAATCTGGCATTTTCAGAGAATTATGAGAGTGTCAAATAGTTCAAAGTGTTTATTTTGGGGCCTAGGAAAAATAAAGGGATTTGGGATCTGAAATTTCCCAACAAGATTGCTATACCAAGTTTAAATCTGTTTTACAATAAATAGTCCTTCTCAGTGGAGGCTAAAGGTAGGAAGTGAACAGACCTTTTCTTTAAAATCTAAACCTAACATTTTCTAAGGGTAATGGGATCAAGTATTTACAAAACTTAACAAAACAAAAAACAAACAAACAAACAAAAAAAGCTTAACCCCAATTAGAAAGGAAAAAAATAACATCATCAGTGGTGGGAAATTTTACAGTCTTGAGTTCTTATCAAATATAGGGAGTTTAATACTCTCTAGCAGGTCTGCAAGGCTAAAGCTCAAATAAAATGAATGGTAAAGATAAATAGGAAAACAAACAAACAAACAAACAAACAAACAAACAAAACCCTGAAATATCAAGGACCTAAGAGATGGTCAGTGCTGCTTCCCTATTCAGTGTTAAAAAATGGTTTATATAGCTTTTCCAGTCCACTTAGAGTACATGGATAATCAATAATATTGTAAAGCATTTAACTGGGACTGTTCTGGTTGTGCTGGGCAGTTTACCCACTCTATCACACTGTGTCCTTGAGGAAGGACTGCTGCAAGTACCTCTTTTGTAGCAAAAACTGATATTTCCAAAGGTTTTTGAATAAGTCATTCAACCACATTGGATAAAACCAGTTCGACTTCTTTCAAAGCCTCTTGATCTTCTTTTGTAAGGTGGCGTGGTGAGTTTAAAGAAGTGTCTCCCCTTAAAATGTAAAATAATGGTTGTAATTGATAGGTAGTTAAGTCTAACACTGGATGCACACATTAGATATCTCCTATCAATTTCTGAAAGTCATTTAAGGTGCTCAACTTCTCTGTTCTTAAAAAAAGCTTTTGTATTCTAAGCACCTTAACATATACTTCATATCCTAAATATTGAAAAGGAGCATGCCTTTGATTTTTTTTTTTTTCTGGAACTATATGCAATTTGTAGTTCCTTAGTGTTTCTATGGTCTTTCATAGGCATGCTTCTAACATTTGCTCCTCAGGTACACATCCCAAGATATCATCCATGTAATGTAATAACATTACTTTTGGAAATGCTTTTCTTACGAGTAAGAGTAGTAGCAACATACATCTGACATATAGTAGGACTACTTTTCATTTCCTGTGGCAAAACTGTCCATTCATATCTTTTATAAGACTCAGCTAAGTTAACACTGGGCACATAAAAGGCAAATCTTTTCATTATCCTCCTTATCTAGAGGGATAGAATAGAAACAACCCTTAATGTCTATAACCCAAAGAAACCATTCTCTAGGCAATTGAGTAGGAGATGGAAGTCTAGGCTAAAGAGTTCCCATAGTTTCCATCTATTCACTTACTTTTCTTAAATTAGTCAACATCCTCCATTTTCCAGATTTCTTTTTTACAACAAATACAGGGGAATTCCAAGAACTTAAAGAAGGTTGTAAGTGTCCTTGGTCTAGTTGCTCCTGTACTATATCTAATAAGGCTTGAATTTTTTCCACTTGTAAAGGGCCTGTTCTACCCACAATGGTGTGTCAGTTTTCCACTGAATGGGAACAGGTAAGAGTGCAGCCAAGCCTTCAAAAGCAGCCCTGCCTAAAAAGTTGAAGTACTCATTTGTAATCCTAACTGTTGTCTCTTCCCCATAGATTGATGGGGATTTTTTCTACTAAAAAAAGGAGTAAAATGTCCTGTTTCTTCTTCAAATATCCATCTCAAAGGGATAGCACTAATTTCAGCTGATATTGATCCTGCTCTGCCAGATATATAAGTGTCTGCCTTAATCTTTGGCCAATGACAGGGCCAATTGTCAACTCTAATGACTGTACAGTCTGCACCTGTGTTTACCAACCCTTCAATTTTTTTTTGTTTTGTTTTGTTTTTATCATTTACATAGATACTGAGTGTAGGACAATCAGCTGTAACAGCTGCAGTCTGGTATATTCCTGGATTTTGTTCCTGGGAATCAAAATCTGGGTAAATATCCCCAAATTGCTTATTAGGAGTATGTATCTAGTTCTCGAGTGATGTCACACATTGTCAAGCTGCATTAGTGTCTGGGATATTAGTTAAACATTCCCCAGTTTCTCAAATAAGTGAATGGATAGACACTGTTTTGTAGCCACTCTCAGGAGATGAAATGTCAAGCCTACTGTGCCTTGAAGCAAAGGATCCATAAGCTCCTCTCTCCAGGGATATATCAGTAGTCCCAGCTGCACACAACTCTATTCTCTCCAATTGTAATCCCTTTATCCCATCAGATTGCTTTGTGGCTGATTGATCATGTTGAAGTACTGAAATTCTAAAGACTCTCTGGGTGTAACATCGGCTGCTATTATGCCCCAAGTGTTTTTTGCTTGCTTCCCTGGAGCTGGGCCCTGCTTCTTGTTTCATTGAGTAAATCTACATTCTGATGCCCAATAGAAGCCTCTGTTGCATTTTGGACATAGGATTTTAGATCTTGCTCTCCCACTCTGTCTTCTATGCTAACATTTAGCTTTCATATGCCCTACTTTACCACACTGAAAGCACTGATGAGTCTCTCTGGAAATCCCTTGCCAAAAGGGACTTCCCATGTTCATCATATTCTGGGTATAAAAACTATTTATGCCCACTGTGGCACAGCATCTTATGATCTCCTCTAAAGGAGCTTCCTTCTACAAACCTCATTAGCATTTTCCTTAGCAAGTTGTCTTATCATAATTTCTATTGCTGCTTTTTCACCAATAGTTCATATGACAACTGTCTGCAGGCGTCCCACAAAATCAGCAAAGGGTTCAATCAGAACTTGAGCTATTTTTGTAAAGGTTTCCCCTCTATCTTGTCTTCCTGGGAGGGTGCCCCATATTTTGATAGCAGCAGAAGCAATTTGCTCATATACTGCTATAAGGTAATCAATCTGCACTAAAGAGTCTGCATAAGGACCTAAATCTGTTAGTTGATCAAAGATTATTGGTATATTAACTCCAGGTTGCCAATTTGTTGGCTTGTATTCTACAGATTCACTATACTCAGAAAGCCACAATAAGTTTTGTCCAGGTTGTAAACATTTCTTTGCTACAGATTTCCAATCACTAAGGCTTAAATTTAAATTTTAATTTTATAAGCCAAATTCTCTAATACCATCTTAACATAAGATGATGTAGACTCATAAATAGTACAAGCCTTTTTCAGATCTTTGATAATTTCCAGGTTAAAAGGATTGTATATTCTTCTTTCTTGACCTGAAGAGTCAAACTCCTCCTGCTGAGAAGCACCACACTCCTTAATTTCATCATCACTATATTTAATTCCTTTCTTGTCCAATTATTCATGCTTTTCAGCTGCTTTTTCAGTACCATCCCCTTCCTGCTCATTCTCCTTTTTCCTTATTTTAAAACTTGTAGTCAGTTGACTTAAAGTCAAATCTATTATGTTGCATATATAGAATGTTTCCTCAGGAATTGAATCAGGACCATTATCTTCATAATATTCAAATAGTTGCTTTCCCAGTAGTTTCTACTTATCTGGCTCTAATTGTTCTTCCTTAGAAAACCAAGAAGACATGTATTCTAATATTTCTAAGAGTCCAGTGATCTCTTCCAAAGTGACCAACAAGCTTTACTTTTTTATTAACCTAACACTTTCCTTGGAGTGGGGAAGGCTCTTTTCTTAGTATTTGCCCCATTTCAGCTGAAAAACAAAAGTGACTCCTTTACTCACACCATTTCCTCTTCTTTAACAAGGTTTATTTCTCCACAGATGCCTATTTTACTCTTAGCTAGTCAGCTTGAGATGCTTTCTCTGCCTCAACTACATTAGTAACCTAACATGTAACAGGTGCTTGATAAATTTTTACTAACTAATGGATTAACCCAAACAAATTTCCTACACAATGCTTTCAACAAATTATGTAAATGAGAAGCTTATTTCAAGTGATTGCATGATCATTCCAATATATGGTTTGTCTTTTATCTTAAGAAATGGAGGGGGTGTCTTTTAGCTTTAATAAACTAATATCAACATTGCCCATTTAATTAGTCCTGAATTTTGTTGCTAATGAAGGATGTTTTTGTTCACATGTTCATAGAGTATATAATCTTCTTTCACTTTTGCAGTTTTTATTGTTTAATTTCATTTCTGTTTCAATTCTTATTATGTTCCTTTTCATTCTTAATATTTATTATTCCTTATGGCATTCTATTACATTTATATGCTCTAATTTCTTATTTAGTCATTCCCCAATTTTTGGATGTGTAATATGTTTCCACCTTTTTATCTTTTCAATTCAAAATTGTGTTGTTATAAGTGTTTGGTTACATGTCATTTTTTTCTTCTGCTCAATGATTTCCTGCTGACCTCAATATTAAAATTGTCTCATCAAAGAATAGTAGCTATGTCTAACTTTATAGCATAATAATTCCAAACAGATATTCAAATACTTTATGACAACTATTTAGTAAGAGATATTAGTTTTGCTTTTATTTATTTTTTTTACTATGCCAGAGTGTAGGACTGGGAATAATGGATACAAGTTACAAAGAGGCAAATTTGGACTTGATTCAGGGAAATATTCCTAATAAAAAAGGATGCAGACAGGTGGAATGAGCAGTTTTAGATGGTGTTGATTGCCCATCATTGGAGGTGATTTAACAGAGCCTTGAGGACCACTTGCTGGGAATATCGTATAAAAGATTCCTGTTTGGGTAGGAGGTATTCCAGATGTGCATTAAAGTTTTGTCTACATCCAAGATTCTTTAAGCTATAATTTTGTCTTCTACCATCATTTGGACTAATTCATAGCTCCACAAAAAATTAATAGGTATTAATAGAACTTTTATTTTTTGCAGTAAGGTTTTGTGTACTTTACTTGTACTAATTCTAAGTTGCCTGAATGTAGGAGTCTCAGGTACTATTTAACCCAGTTATAGAATAATTACAGAACCATATAAGCACAACCTTAGAAAGGTCCTCAGAAAACATTTAGTTACATTTTTGATAAAAGATAAATCCTTCATTGAAAATAGATGGTAATAGCTTACATTCAATTAATGCTTACTAAATTGAATTAAATCAACCTGAACTAAAAGGAACTGAATTGAATGGGCAAAGTTTGCACTATTCTCTATTGTGATTCAAAGAATGTTGATATTTAATTTCCTCAGATACCCAGGGTTTGGTTACTAGTGTAGTTGAGGCAGAGAAAGCATCTCAGCCTGACTAGCTAAAAGTAAAATAGGCATCTGTGGAGAAATAAACCTTGGTAAAGAAGAAGATCTAAATGGTGTTGATATATTCTTATACTCAATGGAGGTGAAATATAAAGTAGCTAATAAAAAGCTTTCTTTAAATGTCCCATTTGGGCTTAAATACTAGGCTCCTAACCAAATTGTAATTATTCTGTAGTTCTTTATTGCTTAGCAACAGCACTCCCTGTGTGGAAATACAATTGCCTATTCTATACTTTCTTGATTCATGTTTGTACTTTAGGTAATTATCTTATTCCTTCTTTGAACTACTACCAACCTCTCCCTTCTCCCCCCCCCCCACCACAGATCCCCTGTTCTGGAGATGATCCCTGATAATAGTCAAACATATAATTGTTCTTTGAGAATCTGAAGGAAAGACTTTATAGTGACATTAGGAGCTTGCTACCTGTATTGAGGAGACAGACAAACTCAGAAAATTTAATCCAGGTTAAGATTTAAGGATAGGTGATATTAGAACAGAAATTGGAGAAGATCTTCTGACTTGAGGCCTGACAGTCTATCCAGCATTTCACCCAAATCATATTATTAATAATAATAAATTTGGTTAATCATTCAACTATTTTGATACATATTTTTAATTTTTCTAACAATACAATTATCTAGCTAATAACTCTTAGTAGTATCACAAGAACTGCATGAGATTTTGTCAAATATTTTCTAAAATATAATTGTGTTAATAGCATTGAAGATATTAAAAAAAATATTGATAGCACCCTTCCCCCCCAAAAAAAGGGAACATTTTATTTATGTGGAAGCAGAGAGAAGGGAGGTGACATATGCAGAAATAAGCACTGTATAGTAAAGAGTATTTATTTTATTAGATTTTTTTTTTGGACTAGACTTAAGAGGAGGTTCTTTGCCTCAATTACTACCTAGTTTTAAGTATGAATGGGTGCTTCTTCAGTCAAATTGAGACCTGCTGAAGACCTTAGCTTGAAAAAAAGCTAAGTTCTCTTATTTCATCCAAAACTGTCTCCAACCATCTTAATGTTTATCTTTTCACTGGACCCAGATGGTTCTGGAGGGGAAAGTAAGGCCAGTGACCTTGCACAGACCTCCATACCTTAAATCCAATTTATTTGCATGTCATGGCATCATTTTCCTAATAATATTGTCTTCTTCAAGAATAAAGGACAAACAACAACTTCTGTGAATAAAGCTTGCCTGGAACTGATCAGTTGGAAGCCTCTGTCCTTCCCTCACTTTTTTCCTTCATTCCCTCCTTCCTTTGTTCCTTCTTTCCCTTCTTCTTTCCTCTCTTTATGAAGAGACTTCAAATTGCATACATGCTTACTGCTTGAATGACTTTGAACATGTCATTTATCGAGTCTAAAACTTCTAAATTAAACAAAAGAGTTGACAAGCTCAATGATTTCTAAGACCTCTTCGAGCTCTAAATCTATGATAATCTACTTATAAGTTTAAAATATGTACAGCAATATTATCTTCTTATATATTTTAAATTGAAGAAACTTTATTATGGATATAAAGTTTTGGTTGGTTATATAAACTCTTGAGTTTTCTATAATTTAATTTTCAAGTTGCATATTTATGGCATAATATTCAGAGATCATTTCATTGGCATTAAAAAAATAATAATATGTCCAATTGAATTTCACCCTTTGCAAAACTTTTTATCTATTTGACTTGCAGAAGAATTCTGAAGGTACCATAAAAGATCCATTTAGATCACTTAAAAATTTTTAAGCCAATGAGGTTACTCTCTCATATGAATCAGTTAAAAATGTCTTACTACCATCACCCACAAATCAAAAATAGAATGGATATAATAATAGGGGTCTCTTTCCTTTGTAAAATCTAGAGTAGATTAGATCTAAGATCCCAGTTACTCCTAAATCTGTGACACCATAATCTCATACAAGCCAATGAGGATATCTACTCACATCCTACCTACTACTGCCACACTCTGTTTGCAATATTAGGCTGCAGAGTGAATGATCTAGTGTTGCCAGATAATTTACATGATGAGGTTTTACACTCCTAAATAAGTTATTAAAGAGTCCCATAAACTTCTTAGGTATAGGATATATGAAGCAGTTCATCTTAGATATGTAGTTTCTAAAATGGAAATATCTGCATGTATCCTGATCCCTGATCTCTGGACAAGCTGTTACTTATATCTTGTCAGATAATATTTCTTCCCACATGCTCCATAGTGTAAATTGTTAAATGTTAGATGTATTTATATAGAGACTGACAATTTTGGAGCAACATGTAAAAATTATAAAAATCTTTGTAAATATTACACTATAGAAAAAGCAGCCTCTTCTCCTCTGCCAAATTTAGGAAGTCATAAGACAACAGATTGAGTTCTAAGAGTTTTAATCAAAGCCATGGGATGTCCTTTAACTCCCCTATTTTACATGTCAAATTATAGTCTTCTTTACTGCTTTTGGAGAGCAAGGTACTTGATTCCTGTGGCTATTAATTGTCCCTTTCCAAACTTCTAAGGAAAATTAAAGACTCTTCATATCACTTGGGTAATTCAAAATGTGTGCTAGGTTGATTAATGAATATTAATGCCACATTCAGAACACAAAAGAGAGCAGGAAAAAAAATCCTTTTTAGACAGTGAACCATTTTAAAGCCATATTGTATACTTATACTCAGGCCACCTGAATACTGTTTCGAGTTATCCTCATATAGAGAAGTATATTCAAGGATACATTCTGAATATGTGTCTTATTGAATGGTCTTGATTCCAAGGCTTCTTGGGCACTGTGAATTCTTACTGGAAAAGATGGCAAGTCTACTCATTACTATGCTATTAGCCTTAGGCAGTCTCATAAAAATCATTTCTAGTGTCATTTTACAAACATCCTTTTGATTTGCCTGTCAGGTCAAATAGTTTTCTAATTTGTCACCAAAAATTGTATTTGTGTCCATTTGTGTTTTTTTTTTTTGTATCAAAGAATGATTTTGCAAAACAAGGAAACTGTTTGAGATAGCTGTTTTACCGTCTTTGGGACAGAGAAATGTATTTCATGTATTTCAACTGCTTGTTTATTCTTTGTAAAATTTCAAGTGAATTTGGGTTATCTCCCCCTTCCTTTGCATCCATCCATCCATCTGTCCACCTACCCATTCATAAATCCATTAACTATTGACTATCTACCAATTGTAATAACATTCTGCTACATTCATGGAATTTAGAAAGAGCAGTAAGAAGCACAAAGATTTTAAAGTACTGACAAAATGGCATGGGAATAAAGAAAACAAAACCAAAATAAAAAAAATATATATATATACATGTGAGTATAATAAAACGATTAATGGTTCAGATCTCTCCATTAAACCAAACTTTTAAAGGCTTGGGTAACAAAGATGATATAAGGAATTTGAATAATATTGGTTGGAATTTTAAAAAAATTCTTGCCTTTTGAGAACCAGAAAGAAACTTTTTAAGGTTCCAAGAAATGTTTTAAATTTCCCTGCCAGGGTTCTATGCTGCCTATTATTTCTTAAAGAGGAAAAGAGATTATATTCTCATTTGTTCATAAGGCCACAGAATTAAAATTAGCAGACACCAATTGAGAAAACTGAGGATCAGTTGTTTTATCCAAGGATAAAAAAATCTTAACAAAATTCAGTCAAAATAATAATTAATAAATTCAATTTGAATAATGTATTCAAACATAGATACTAAACAATTGAATCCTTAAAATAGTCAAAAACATCATAAAATCAAATTTCATCAAAGAAATGAAAATAAAGTAACAGAAAGCTTTTTAATATGCAAAGAGACAACATATCAAAACTTACATCTCAAAATAGTTGTCAGGAGAAAAGTTTCATTTTTAAAATCTTTCATCAACAGAATAAAGGATAGATCAATTAGTTGGAAATTCTGAAAATAAAATGACATAAATAAAACTTAAAAGTATGAATTAATAATATAAGCTGAGATTTTAAAATACAATTTTAAATTTTAAACTAATTTAAAGATAAAAATTTAAGATAAAATAGATTTTAAAAATATAAATAGCTCATTAAATTTTTAAAAGAGAAAGGAAAATAAATTGATGATAATAAACAATGGTAGAGGAAATAAATATACAATGATATGAAGGAAGTAACAGGAAATACACACACACACACACACACACACACACACACACACACACACACACATATATATATATATATATATATATATATATATTTTTTTTTTTTGATGATGCATATAGTGATGAAATAAAATGCCCGGTTCAATGGAAAACATAATAGAGAATTTAAATAACCCATTTCAGCAGGGAAAAGAATTAAAAATAAAGAAAATCCCAAAGCAATAAAAATGCCCTGTCTCATGCAGAGGACCAGATACATTTTTAATCGAATTACATCAAATATATATATACATATATATATAAATTTCATATAAACTATTTACAAAAATGGGGGGAGGGAATCTTATCATGATTTCTTTTAAAGCAGTGTCTTGATACCTAAATTATCCAGAGATAAGGCAAATAAAGAAAAAGATAGAATGATATATCTTAGAAGAAAGTTGTAAAAATTTTAGGAAAATAACACTAGCAAAGAAACTATAGTAATATAATTTAAATTGTTATTTTCATTAAGTTCATTGGATATTAAGAAAGCTATCAATATGATAAAACATATTAATAAAGAAAATAGCTTTAAAAAGAAATACACTATATCAAGCAGTATAGAAAAAAAAACTTTTGGTAAAATACAACATTCTCATTGATTAAAAAAATTATAAGCAGAAAAATAAAGGGGCTATTCTTTGATATAATAAATTGTAACTTCTTAAAGGAGTTCATATGTACAATGGGAAAATAGTACAAATTCATCCAATAAGTTTAAGTATAAAATAACGAAGCCCATTGTCATCATTTTAGTTGATATGTTTGCATAAATAATACTTATTGCAATTAGATAATAAAAAAGAGAAAACATGTTTAGGAAGAAGGAAACTTTCTTTCCTTTTTTTTCTGCTTATGGTAAAAGCATTATTTTAAAAATTCTAAAGATCATAAGTAGCAGGAAATAAGATGAATCCAAACCAAAAAAATCATCAGTGTTACCATATAGATTATCAACAAAACTCATTTGGAAGAGAGAGAAAAAGTAAATTCATTTTATAATTATTAAATATAAAATATTTCAAATTTATTAATCAAGACACACATGGGAATTGTGTAAACAGATTTACAAAATACCTTTTTACTGAAACAAAGATAATTAATTGGAAAGTTATTAATTTTATCTGATTTATCCTTAATAAAGAAAATGGCAATATTACCTAGTTAATTTATAGAATTACACCTATCAAACTGCCAAAAGGTTGCTTCAAGAAACTAGAAAAAAATATATAATAAAGTCATCTGAGGGAACCAAAGAGCAAGAATCTCCAAAGAAAAAATGAAAAAAGAAGAAAGGGAAGGAATGAAGAAAGCCTTCAAGCCACACTACAAAACATTAATCAAATCCATTTGGTATTGGATAAAAATTAAAAAGCTGATTAATGAATGAATTTAGGTACACAAGCTGTAAAATCAATCAGGCCTAATAAAATAATTTTCAAAAATTCAAGGTCTACAACTATTTAGGTAAATAGTTTTCAAAAATTGTGCTGAAAAAACTGCAAAGCTGCTGTTAGAAATTAGATTTAGCCCATTATACCCTATACAATAATAAGTGTCAATCATGTGCATTGGCCATTTAGCAGGTATTTCATAAACACATTCTATGTGTCAGTCACTGTCTTAAGCACTAAGGATACAAAGAAAGGCAAAATAAATGTCCCTGTTCTCAAGGAGCTTATATTCTAAATAAGAAAGAAAACATGTAAACAGTGAAATCCATTTAAGATATAGAGAGAGTAAAATTGAGGTAATTTCTGTAAGAAAGCACTAGTTGTAGATGTCAAGGGCATGAGAGGGAAATTAAAAAAAAAAGAGGTCTCTTACAGAAAGTAGAATTATAAAATGTGGAAATCAGGTGATGGAAACAAGAAAACACTTCAGATTTGATGATAGCATGTAAAGGGCACTGACTTAGAAAATGCAGTAGAATTTGCATAAAATAACAAGGATTCCAATGTTGTTGGATTGAAAAGTAGGGGAAGTATGTAAAGAATAAAGAAGATTAGAAAAATAAGAAGGGATCAGATTATTTGAAGGATTTAAAAGTCAGAATTTCATATTTGATCATGAAGGCAAAAGGTAGTCTCCAGAGTTTATTAAATAGAAGAGTGACATGATCACAATTGCACTTTAAGGAAGATCACTTTGGCAGAAGAAGGATGAACTGATCTGGGAAACCATACTAGATAGCTAGTATCTAGCTGTCAATCTAGATATCAGTAGCTATCAACAAGATAGCTTATTGACATAGTCCATGAAGTAAAGAAATGATGGTCTACAATTAGAAAAGGGAAGAAAATATGAGAATAAAAATGAAAAGACTTTGGTAAGAGATGGGCTTTCATAGTATGAGGGGCTTATAGTATGAGCTTAGTCCAATATCTGCTCTATGAGTTTTGGGGACTGAGGAAATGAAGGTTCTTTCAATAACACTAGAAAACATCTAAAGAGGGGAGGACTTGAGAGAAAAAATAATGAGTTTAGTTTTGAACATGTTGACTTTAAAAAAAAAAACAATCTGAGACATTGATAATGTGAAAGATCAAAAAAGAATAGGACTTAATAAATTAATCTCAGAAATCATCTCTGCAGCAATGATAATTGAATCCAAGAGAACATAGAGGAAGAAGAGAAGAAGGTCAACAACAGACTCTTGGAGGAAATTTATGATTCATGGGCATGATTCAGATGAACATCCAGCAAAGCAGAGAGATGTGATCACACAGACAGGAGGAGAAGCAGGAGAGGTCAATATTTTAAAATTTAGAGAGGAGTGAATATCCCAGAGAATATCACAGCCAGTGTCAAGGGCTACAGAGATGTCAAGAAAGATATGACATTTCATAAAACATTGGTAATTTTGGAGAGAAGTTTCTAGTAGATGAGGGGATCGCAATCTAAACTGCAGGTTTAAAATGAAACTCAGAGGAAAAGAAGCAGAAACATCTAGATTTAAAAAGACTTATCATTAACAAAATAAAGAGTGAAGGAACACCATACTATTCCAAAATTGCTATACAAATAACATATACTTAGAGGAAAGCTACAGAGTGCTACAACCAGTTTGAACCAAATAAAGATAATACATTTTTTGAGGTTCTATATCTTGGAAAAGCTACGAATCAGGGCTTCATTTCTTATTTTGTTGATTATCTAGATTTAGGAGAGTTATGAATTATTAATAATGCAAATTCAACTTAAAATATGACATAATTGTGTGTGTGAGTGTACACACATGTCTATTTATTTAATTTTCCTTAGCAGCACACCCCTAAAAGGAAAGGCATTTTCTTAAGACTTCTTGCAAAGGAAGAAATCTTCAAAGAACTCTAGACTAGTTTTAAAATTCGATAAAAGTGAAACACAATTTTATATTTAATTCTGCAGTTATTAATGTGCCATCATAGTTTATTGAGTAGAGGTATTATACTCTAGTATATCAGCCATACTTAGGATTAATTTTCAATCTTCATAATACCATAGATATCAAGAACAAAACCTAGTTACTCCTCATTAGAAGGGGTCTACATCCAATATAGAGTGAGAGGGATTTTGCTTCAGAGTTCTGAATTTAGAGAACTCTCATATAGAGTGCTTTAGTAATCCATTCAGTCCTTTAGAAGTACTTTATCTATAAAGCTTAATACCAGTTAGCAAACATAATTCATCAAAGTAAGAAACTAACAGATTATGAGCTAAGATGAGTTGCTTCTTCTCCCTCTTCTTCCCCTCCTTCATTGTCCTTAATTCAATCAAACGATTTCTTAGCAGAGGCATCACATCAGCTTGTCTAAGACTCAGTCTTGTTCCCATGGGAAAATTTCCAAGAATCATTAGCCATTCACCTGAAGATGCATTTCATAGAAAGATGCCCTTTCATAGAAAAATGTCATGTTATATCTCTGAGTAAAGCTCCTAATATTTTTTTACTCAAAATTATATTAATATAATATTTTCTCAACAAAGAAATTCCGAGAGAAGCTTTATGGGAGAGGGAGAGAGTAGGGAAGGAAGAGAAAGGGAAAGAGGGAAAGAAAGGAAAGAGGGAGAAAAAAGGAAGGCAGAGAGAAAGGTGGATAGAGAGAGGAAAACAAGCTTGAAACAAGTACTATACTCTTTTTATCCCTTTATTGCTAGAAGAGTAGGACAATCACACTTCCTCTTAACACAACTCTCCTAATTTTGCTGTTGAAATCAGCCAGATTGGGGCAAGGGATTTTTGACTAGATTATCCCTTGAACTAGAACAAAGCTGTCAGATGACAAATTGCATAGAAAATAGTAATAGATGAAGGGAAAAGATACCTTGAAGTGTTTTGCAGTAGAGTATGCTAGCTTATTGCAGGATCCAATATGGCTCTGACTATACTCAGAATTGGTTTCTTCTTCTACAACTCCATCATGTCATTGTAAAATCATTTAATCATAAGTTTGTGTTCAAAATCTTACCAGTTATATACTGGATCAAATATTTTAGTTTCTGATCTATTAATCAATAAGCATTTGTCAAAAATCTACTAGTCCTTAATATAGTTATAGGCACAGAAGGAGCAAGAAGAAAGTCTCTGCCTTCTAGAAACTTAAATTGTTATGAGCAAGGCAGAATGTATTTTTATTAAGTGTATACAACTAGTTAGGTGACAACCAACAATATAGAGGATAATATGAACAGAGCGCTGAACTCAGGCAAATTTGAGTTCAAATTCATACTCCAAGTCATATACTTTACATTAGCCTCAGATTTCTTCACCTATAATTGGGGTTAAGAAAAGCATCTCCCTCACAATTTATTGTGAGAATCAAATGAGATAAGGAAAGGGAAAGTTATATCCAATTACTAAGAACCTACTAAGTGCCAGGCATTTCTCTGAAAACTTTTTTTTCTGAGTAAGGGTGTGAAAAAGGAATTAGAAAGGGGAGAGAAAAAAAATTCAGGCTTAAGAAAATTACAAGAAGCCTGGAGAGATTTACATGAACTGATGCTGAGTGAAATGAGCAGAACCAGAAGAACATTATACAGTTCAACAATATGCTGATCATTTCTGATGGACATGGCTCTCTTTAATAATGAAGAGAACTAGCAATACCCAGTGAAAGAACTTCCGGAAATGAGTGTGAACCCCAACATAGCATTTCCATTCCTTCTGTTTTTGCCTGCTTACATTTTTGATACCACTTGGTTGGCACCCATGACTAGACATTATGCTATGAAAGTAACCTTGTAGATTCAGATATTCCCAACTGAACAATACCTACTTCCTTTTCTTTAGAACAAAAAGACCCCAAAATAGATAACTCATTGAGATCTATAATCGAAAAGCAGGCAGACAAACTAAGATTTACATAATCTCATATGTCTTCCAGTGAGCATACAGATGCACATCTCATCTATATAATTTACAATCTGTGCGGTCATGAACAACAAAAAAAAATAATCTAATCTCCATGAGCACCCATTTTTTTCATCTATAAAATATGGCAACTTCAGTGGACATCTCTAATCTAAATCTATTTGACTGATTCCACAATCCCAATGCTAGTTATCTAGTGTCATTCCTATAACTACAAGGAACATAACCAGTCTAATCCTTCCCAAACTCTTACTCCAAATCCAAACTATTCTTACTCCAACCTACTTCCTTAAAGGTTAGTCCTATATTGCCAAGTATGCTACCTATTTCCACTGTTTTTGTCCCCAAACATCTCCACCTTAGCAAATGCAAAATCCCAAACTCATCAGTGCTCGCATTATTTCTGTTGAAAGCCCCATCATATTTTTTCTGAGATATTTACTTTTAATAAACATTTCTTTATGGATCATGTTGGAAGAGAAAAATCAGAGTAAAGGGGGAAAATCATGGGAGAGAAAAAACACAGGAAAAAAAAGTGAACATAACATATATTGATTTATATTCAGTCTCCGTAAGTCTTTTTAGGGATGCAGATGGCATTTTCTGTCCAAAGTCTATTGGGATTGCTTTGGATAACTAAATTGCTGAAAAGAATCAAATCTTTAAAAGTTGGTCATCATACATTTTTGCTGTTATTACATACAATGGTTTCTTGATTCTGCTTGTTTCACTCAGCATCAGTTCATGTAAATTTTTCCAGGCCTTTCTAAAATCAGCATGTTCAACATTTTTATAGAACAATAATATTCCACTATCATTATATATCATAACTCATTCAGCCATTCCCCAATTGAGGGGCATCTACTCATTTTCCAATTATTTGTTACCACAAAAAGAAGTATTCAAACGCACAAGTGGGTGATTTTCCCTCTTTAAGATTTCCTTTGGATATATACATGGTAATGGGACTGTATGGGTCTGTTGGGTCAAAGGGTATCCACAGTTGGTATCAAATTGTTCTCCAGAATGGTTGGATCATTTTACAACTCCACCAACAATGCATTAGTGTACCAATTTTCCCAAATCCCCTCCAACATTTATCATTATCTTTTCCTGTCATCTTAGTCAATCTGAGAGATATGATGGGCTACCTCAGAGTTGTTTTAATATGCATTTCTCTAATTCATACTCATTTAAAGAATTTTTTCAATATAACTCTAGATGGTTTTAATTTTGTCATCTGAAAATTATTCATTTTTATTACCATTTTTCAAAAGGGGAATAACTCATATTCTTATAAATTTGACACAGTTCTTTGTATATTTTAGAACTGAGAACTTTTTCAGAAACGCGGGCTGTAAGATGTTTTCCCAGCTTTGTACTTCCCTTTTCAACTTGTTTCTGTTGATTTTGTTTGTGCAAGACTTTTTTAATTTAATGTAATCAAAGTTGTCAATTTTGCCTTTCATAATGTTCTCTAATTTTTTGTTTGTTTATTTGGTCACAAATTCCTCTCTTCCCTAAAGAGCTGATGAACAAATTATGACTTGTTCTCATAATTTGTTTATTGTATCATCCCTTATACACAAATCATGTAGCTATTGACCTCGTTTTGGAATGGGGTGTGAGGTGTAGTTCTATGTTGAGCTTTTGACATATTCATTCCAGTTTTCCCAGGAATTTTTAACAAATAGCAAGTTTGGGCATTTGGGAGGGTTTATCAAATACTAGATTTCTATAGACCTTGATAATTGTATCGATCCATCCTATTATCTATTATTTAGCCACAACCAAGTGGTTTTGATGACTATTGCTTTATAATATAGTTTTAGGTTTGATACTGCTAAGCCATCGTCCTTTTTTTTTTTTTTTTTTCTTGTTTTGGTTTTTTGTTTGTTTTTTTTTTTTTTTTTTCCATTAATTCCCTTGATATTCTTGTTCTTTTGTCCTTCCAGATGAATTTTCATACTGTTTGTTTTTTCCTAGTTCTGGAAATTAATTTCTTGGCAGTTTGATATGGCATTGAATAAGTAGATAAATTTAGGCAGAATTATCATTTTTAATTATATTAGTTCGACCTACCCATGAGCCAGTGATATTCTTCCACTTGTTTAGATCTGACTTCATTCATGTGAGAAGTGTTTTGAAATCATGTTCATATAGTTCTTGAGTTTATTTCGACAAGCAGAACTCTACCTATTTTATTTTGCGTACCATAATTTTAAATGGGATTTTTCTATCTCTTGCTGATAGGCTTTGTCCATAATATATAGAAATGCTGATTATTTATGTAACTTTATATCCTGCAACTTTGTTAAAGCTGTGATTTTCTGGGATCATTTTCTTTTTTTTTTTTTAATTTAATAATTATAATTTTTTGACAATGCATATGCAAAAGTAATTTTTTATAACATTATCCCTTGTATTCATTTTTCCAAATTTTCCCCTCCCTCCCTCTACTCCCTCTCCTAGAAGACAGGCAATCCTATACATATTAAATGTGTTACAATATAACCTAGACGCAATATATGTGTGTAAATACAATTTTCTTGTTGCACGGTGAGAATTGAATTCCGAAGGTATAAGTAACCTGGGTAGAAAGATAGTCGTGCTAACAATTTACATTCAATTCCCAGTATTCCTTTTCGGTTGTAGCTGTTTCTGTCCATCATTGATCAACTGGAAGTGAGTTGGATCTTCTTTATGTTAAAGATATCCACTTCCATCAGAATATATCTTCATACAGAATTGTTATTTAAGTGTATAGTGATCTTCTGGTTCTGCTCATTTCACTCAGCATCAGTTCATGTAAGTCTCTCCAGATCTCTCTGTATTGCTGGTCATTTCTTACAGAGCAATAATATTCCATAACATTCATATACCATAATTTTCACAACCATTCTCCCATTGATGGACATGATTCATTTTCCATTTTCTAGCCACTACAAAAAGAGCTGCCAAAAACACTTTAGCACATACAGGCCCTTTTCTCATCTTTAGTATTTCTTTGGGATATAAGCCCAGTAATAGCACAGCTGGAACAAAGGGTATGCACAGCTTGATAACTTTTTGGGCATAGTTCCCAGAATGGCTGGATTCTTTCACAAGTCCACCAACAATGCATTAGTGTCCAAGTTTTCCCACAACCCCTCCAACATTCATCATTATTTGTTCCTGTCATCTTAGCCAATCTGACAGGTGTGTAGTGGTATCTCAGAGTTGTCTTAATTTTCATTTCTCTGATCAGTAGTGATTTGGAACACTCTTTCATATGAGTGGATATAGTTTCAATTTCATCATCTGGAAATTATCTGTTCATATCAATTGACCATTTGTCAATTGGAAAATGGTTTGATTTCTTATACATTAGGGTCAGTTATCTATAGATTTTGGAAATGAGGCCTTTATCAGAACCTTTCACTGTAAAAAAAATATTTTCTCAATTTGTTACTTCCCTTCTAATCTTGTTTGCATTAGTTTTGTTTGTGCAAAAGCTTTTTAATTTGATGTAATCAAAATCTACTATTTTGTGATCAATAATGATCTCTAGTTCTCCTTTGGTCATAAATTACTTCCTGCTCCACGGGTCTGAGAAGTAGACTATTCTCTGATCCTCTAATCTATTTATGATCTCATTCTTTATGCCTAAATCATGGACAAATTTTGATCTTATATCGGTATATGGTGTTGTGTGGGTCCATATCTAATTTCTGCAATAATAATTTCCAGGTTTCCCAACAGGTTTTTTTTTTTCAAATAATGAATTCTTTTCCCAAATGTTGGTATCTTTGGGTTTGTCAAACACTAGATTGCTATAGTTGTACCCTATTTTGTCCTGTGTACCTAATGTGTTCCACTGATCGACTACTCTATTTCTTAGCCAATACCAAATGGTATTGGTGATTGCTGCTTTACAGTATAGCTTTAAATCAGGTAGAGCTAGACCACCTTCATGTGACTTTTTTTTTCATTAATTCCCTTGAAATTATCAACCTTTTATTCTTCCATATGAATTTTGTTGTTATTTTTTTTAGGTCATTAAAATAGTTTCTTGCAAAGTCTGATTGGTATAGCACTAAATAGATTAGTTTGGGGAATATTGTCATCTTTATTATATTCGCTCAGCCTATCCACGAGCACTGAATGTCTTTCCAATTATTTAAATTTGACTTTATTTTTGTGGCAATTGTTTTGTAATTTTTCTCATATAATTCCTGACTATTCTTTGGTACATGGATTCCCAAATACTTTATACTCTCAACATTTGTTTTGAATGGAATTTCTCTTTGTATCTCTTGCTGTTGCATTTTGTTGGTAATGTATAAAAATGCTGAGGATTTATGTGGATTTATTTTGTATCCTGCCACATTGCTAAAATTCTGAATTATTTCCAATAACTTTTTAGCAGAGTCTTTGGGGTTCTCTAAGTATACCATCATGTCATCTGAAAGGAGTGAGAGTTTGATTTCCTCATTACCTACTCTTATTCCCTTAATCTGTTTCTCGACTCTTATTGCCTAAGCTACCGTTTCTAATACAATATTGAATAGTAATGGTGATAGTGGACAACCTTGTTTCACTCCTGATCGTACTGGAAAGGTTCCAGTTTATCTCCATTACATATTATGCTTACTGATGGTCTTAAATATATGTTCCTATTTTAAGGAATAGTCCATTTATTCCTATACTATCAAGTGTTTTTAATAGGAATGGATGTTGGATTTTATCAAATGCTTTTTCTGCATCTATTGAGATGATTATATGGTTTTTATTAATTTGATTATTAATATGCTCAATTATACTAATAGTTTTCCCAATATTAAACCAGCCCTGTATTCCTGGTATAAATCCTACCTGATCATAGTGTATTATCCTGGGGATGATTTTCTGAAGTCTTTTTGCTAATATCTTATTTAAGATTTTAGCATCAATATTCATTAAGGAGATTAGTCTATACTTTTCTTTCTCAGTTTTCGATCTACCTGGTTTAGGTATCAGTACCATGTCTGTGTCATAAAAGGAGTTTGGTAGAACTCCTTCATGCAATATTTTTTTTTCAAATATTTCATATAACATTGGGGCTAATTGCTCTTTAAATATTTGGCAAAATTCACATGAAAATCCATCTGGTCCTGGGGATTTTTTCCTGGGGAGTTGATTAATAGCTTGTTCTATTTATTTTTCTGAAATAGGATTATTTAAGCAGCTTACCTCCTTCTCTGTTAATCTAGGAAGCCTATATTTTTGGAGATAGTCATCCATTTCACTTAAGTTCTCAAATTTATTGGCATAAAGTTGGGCAAAGTAACTCCTTATTATTTCTCTAATTTCCTCTTCATTGGTGGAAAGATCCCCCTTTCATTTTTAAGACTAACAATTTGATTTTCCTCTTTCCTTTTTCTGATCAGATTTACTAAAGGTTTATCTATTTTGTTGGCTTTTTCATAAAACTAACTCTTAGTTTTATTTATTAATTCAATAGTTTTTTTTTTTTTTTTTTTTTTTTTTTTTTTTTTTTTACTTTCAACATAATTGATTTCTCCTTTTAATTTTATAATTTCAAGTTTAGTTTTTGGTTGAGGGTTTTTCATTTGGTCTTTTTCTAGCTTTTTAAGTTGAAGGCCCAATTCATTAATCTTCTCTTTCTCTATTTTATTCAAGTAAGCCTCTAAAGATATAAAACTTGCCCTTATTACCACTTTAGCTGCATCCCACAAATTTTGGTATGATGTCTCATCATTGTCATTATCTTGGGTGAAATTATTCATTGTTTCTATAGTTTTTTGTTTCACCCAGTCATTCTTTAAGATGAGATTATTTAGTTTCCAATTACTTTTTGGTCTATTTACTCCTAACATCTTGTTGAATGTAGTTTTTATCGCATCGTGATCTGAGAAGGAAGCATTTATTATTTCTGCTTTCCCTCATTTAATTTTGAGATCTTTATGTCCCAATATATGGTCAATTTTTGTATAGGTTTCATGAACTGGTTAGAAGAAAGTATACTCCTTTCTATCACCATTCAGTTTTCTCCAAAGGTCTATGATACCTAGTTTTTCTAATGTTCTATTTACCTCTTTAATTTCTTTCTTATTTGTTTTGTGGTTTGGTTTATCTAATTCTGAGAGTGCAAGGTTGAGATCTCCCACTATTATAATTTTGCTTCCTATTTCTTCTTGCAACTCTCTTAACTTTTCCTTTAGGAAGTTAGATGCTTTACCACTTGGTGCATATATGTTTAGTATTGATATGTCTTCGTTGTTTATGCTACCTTTTATCAGGATAGAGTTTCCTTACTTATCTCTTTTAATTAGATCAATTTCTGCTTTTGCTTGATCTGAGATAAGGATGGCTACCCCTGAGGCATAATAGATTCTGCTCCAACCTTTTATCTATACCCTGTATATATCTCCCTTCTTTAAGTGTGTTTCCTGTAAACAACATATTGTAGGGTTCTGGCTTTTGATCCAATCTGCTATCTGCCTCCATTTGATGGGAAAGTTCATCCCATTCACATTTACAGTTAAAATTACTAATTCTTTATTTCCTGCCATCATATTATCCCCTAATTATGCTTTGTTCCCCCTTGTCCCCCTTGAACCCCTTCCTAAGTATTGAATTTATGGACCCCACTTGTGATGCGCAGCCCTCCCTTTTTGGTATTTCCCCCCCACCCTCCTTTTAAATCCCTTCCCCTTTCTTGTACCCTTCCCTTATTCCCCTTTTCCTTTTCCTTTTTCCTCTCCCCCCTTATATTGAGGTGAGAGAGAATTCTCTGAAAAACAAATATGTCAATTATTTACTCTTTGAGCCTACTCTGATGAGAGTAAGATTCACACATTGTTTCTCCCCCTCTATAAATTCCCTCAGATGTGGTAGATTTCTATGCCTCTTCCTGGGATGTAGTTTCCCTCTTTTTATCCCTCCTTTCCCTTTATCTGATACTATCCCTTTCCCTTTACTACTTCCCTTTTTATATTATATCATTAAAATCAAATTATCCATGTGTACTTTTTGTGTATACACAACAGAGATACAGTTCTCAAGAGTTCTTTTTACCTTTTTCTGCTTCTCTTCAGTCTTGTGTATGTACATAAAATTTTTTATTTAAATCTGTTTTTTTTTTTTTTTTTTCCTAGAAACAAATGGAATTCCTCTGTTTCTTTAAATGACCATCTTCTTCTATGGAAGAAAATACTAAACTTAGTTGGGTAGGTTATTCTTGGTTGTAATCCTTGTTCAGAATATCAGGTTCCAGGCCTTGTGTGACCCTTATTGTGCCACCTTGGTATTTAAATTGTTTTTTCCTTGCTGCTTGCAATATTTTTTCCTTTGTTTGTTAGTTCTGCCCCTTAGCCATAATGTTCCGTGGAGTTCTTTTCTTTAGGGTCTTTTTCAGAAGGTGTTTGATGAATTCTTTCAACGCCTATTTTCCCTTCTGTTTCTATTATCTCTGGACAGTTCTCTTTGATGATTTCCTGTAAAATAGAATCTAGGCTCTTTTTTTTTGATCATAGTTTTCTGGAAGTCCAATAATCCTCAGATTATCTCTCCTAGATCTATTTTCTAGGTCTATAGATTTTCCCAGTAAGTATTTGACGTTATTCTCCAACTTTTTTTTTTTTTTGTTTTGTTTTGTTTTGTTTTGTTTTGTTTTGTTTTGTTTTGTTTTGTTTGACTGATTCTTGGTTTCTCAATGAATCATTCATTTCTATTTGTTCCGTCCTGATTTTTAATGAGCTATTTTCTTCATTCATATTTTTAGTTCTTTTTGTATATACCCAATTGAGTTTTTAAATGAATTATTTTGCTCTGTTGAAGTTTTTCCTATTTCATTATTTTTTTTAGTAAGTTATGTTCTTTTTCCAAATCACAAATTCTACTTTGTTGAGCCTTTTTTATCTTTTCCAATTCAGAAATCCTACTTTCCTGTGATTTTTTTAACCTTTTCTAATTCACAAATTTTGTTTCCCTGCATCTCCTGTGAATTCTTTATTTTTTCCAACTCAAATTTCAGAATGTTATTATTCTCTATCATACCTTCTCTTTCCTTTTCCCATTTTTCTTCAAACTCTCTTAACTTTTTTAATAGTCTCTTCTAGGAGAGAGTTATGTGATGGGGGTCAGGTATCATTCCCCTTTAGGGTGTTATCTGGAGACTGTCTGTTGTTAGCCTCCTTGGGGTTCGATACCTGCTCTTTCTCTATATAGAAGGTGTCAATTGTTCTCTTAAGCTTCTTATTCATTGTTAACACTATGTGGGGGTTCTGCCCTTGGGGTAAGAAATTTATCAGCTTCCTCCAAGACCTGTGGTAGAATGCAACAACCCTGTGCCTGAGGTAAGAGAGAGCTCTGGGAGAGAGTTCCTCTCCTCCCTCCCGGGACATGCCTCTGGGGTTGTTAGCACGGCTGTAGTGGGAGGAGTGCCCAGTGAGGAACCCTGCTATGTGGCCTAATGACTGCCCTGAGGTTTAAGGCTGAACAGTGAAAGCATTACAAATCCCAACCAAAGCCTCCCATGGGGCCATGCAGTGTCAACTCTACCCGGCCATGATCTCTTGAATCTATAGTTTAATAGCCAGAAGCTTGCTCAAGAACAGCCACGTGTAATCTTAAAAGCCTTTATTATATCTACTCACATAATGCCCTGACTTGATGCCCTGACTTGTCAGTTCCCTAGTGAACAACTGGTCTGAAGACCCAGGTGTTCTCTACCAACTCCTTACCTCTCTGGGCTATCCATCCACTTGGCTCAGCTACCCCAGGCTAGGGAGCCAGGTTAAAGAGCACAGGTTAAAGGTCCAGCAGTGTTACAACTGGGCTTATATCCCAAAGAAATCTTAAAGAAGGGAAAAAGACCTGTATGTGCAAAAATGTTTGTGGTAGCCCTCTTTGTGGTGGCGAGAAACTTGAACCTGCATGCATGCCCATCAATTGGAGAATGGCTGAATAAATTATGATATATGAATGCTATGGAATATTATTCTTCTATAAGAAGTGACCAATAGGATGGATTCAGAAAGGCCTGAAGAGATTTACATGAACTGATACTGAGCGAAATGAGGAGGACCATATCATTATATACTTCAACAATACTATCAATTCTGATTGGCTGTAACTCTCTTCAACAATAAGATGAACCAAATAAGTTCCATGAGTTCAATAATGAATAGAACTAGCTACACCCAGCGAAAGAACTCTGGGAAATGAGTGTGAACCACTACATAGCATTTCCTATCCCTCTGTTTTTGTTTGCTTGCATTTTTTATTTGCTTCACAGGTTAATTGTACGTTATTTGAAAGTCCGATTCTTCTTATGAAGCAAAATAACTGTATGGATATGTATGCATATATTTTATTTAATATAGACAATAGCACATTTAACATGTATTGGTCTACCTGCCGTCTGAGTGAGGGGGTGGGGGGAAGGACGGTAAAATTGGAACAAAATATTTTGCAATTGTTAATGCCAAAAAATTATCCATGCATATATCTTATAAATAAAAATATATAATAAAATATATTTTTTAAAATCACAAAAATAATTAGGGGGTTTAAATATATTATTTTTCTGGCTTTTTTAGTTGCATGCCCAATTTATTGGTCTACTCTTTCTCTATTTTACTTATGTAGGTATTTAGAGACAAAATATAACTGCTTTGACTCCATCCCATAAGTTTCATCTTATTATCTCATTATGGTCATTCTATTGTGTGAAATGATGTTTTGTTTCTGTGATTTGTTGTTTGATCACTCATTTTTTAATTAGATTATTTAATTTCCAATTGGTTTTTAGTCTATCTTTTCCTGTCCCTTCATTAAATATAATTTTATTGCATTGTAGTCTGAAAAGCAAGCATTTACTATTTCTGCCTTTCTGAATTTGATTTTGAGGTCTTTATGCCCTAACACAGTCAGTTTTTGTTAAAGTGTCATGTACTACCAAAAAAAATGTGTATTCCTTTCTATCAAGACTCTATTTTTTCCAGAAGTCTGTCATATCTAGGTTTTCTAGAATTCTATGCATTTCCCTAGTTCCTTTCTTGTTTATTTTGTGTTTAGATTTCTCTGATTCTGAGAGGGGAAGGTTGGTGCCCCTCACTTGTGTAGTTTTGTTGGTTATTTCTTTCTGTAATTAGTTTAAAATCTTTTCTAAGATTTTGGCTGCTGTACCACTTGGTGCATACACATAAAATTACTACTTCATTGTTTACTGTGCCCCTTATCAAAATATTCTTTCCTTCTTTAACTCTTTTATTATGATCTGTTTTCACTTTTGCAGTATCTAAGATCCCATTTCCTTCCCCTTGCTTTTTTTTTTTTTTTTACTTCAGCAGAAATATAATAAATTATTTTCTAGCCGTTTATCTTTACTTTGTAATTATCTTTCTATGCTAAATGTGTTTCTTGTAAACAATGTATTGTGGGATTCTGTTTTTTAATCTACTCTGCTATTTAATTCTCTTTTATGGGAGAGTTTATCTCATTAACAATCATAATTATTATTATTAGCTCTATATTTCCATCTATCCTATTTTCTCCCCTGTATATACTTTTGTTCTCTATTTCCACATTTCCTTAGTTGTGGTTTTTTAGCCCATCCATGCAGTATCTTATCTCCTATCACTTCTTCCCCTTGTTTTAGTTGATTTTTTTTTTACCCATTCCAACTACCTTGCTTTATGCCAGCTCTTCCTCCCTTCTCTTATTATTTTCCCTAGTGTTTCTCCCCTCCCTTCTATCCTGTCCCTTTCTTTTCTTTCTCTTTCTTCTCCTATTTCTTTATAGGGTTAGATAAATTTCTATACACAACTGAATGATTAAGTTATTTCCTCTTAGAAACAAACCGATGAGATCAGTTTCATTCAATGATCATCCTTCTCCCTTCTTTCCCTTGAATGTAATAGGTAATTTGCTCCATTTCATGTGAACAAATTGTGCCATTATACATCCCCTTTCCTCTTTCTCCAGTACATACCTCCTTCCCCTTGATGTCTTTGTTTTTTTTTTTTTTTTTTTTTTTTTTTTAATTTTTTTTATTATATATATATATATATATATTTTATAATATTATCCCTTGTATTCATTTTTCCAAATTGCCCCCCCTCCCTTATTCCCTCCCCCTGACGACAGGCAATACCATACATTTTACATGTGTTACAATATAGTCTAAGTACAATACATGTGTGTGAATATCATTTTCTTGTTGCACAATAAACATTAGAATCCGAAGGTACATGCAACCTGGGCAGACAGATATTAGTGCTAACAATTTACATTCCCCTCCCAGTGTTTCTTCTCTGGGTGTATCTACCTCTGTCCATCATTGATCAACTGGAAGTGAGTTGGATCTTCTTTATGTTGAAGATTTCCACTTCCATCAGAATACATCCTCATACAGTATCGTTGTTGAAGTATACAGTGATCTTCTGGTTCTGCTCATTTCACTCAGCATCAGTTGATTTAAGTCTCTCCAACCCTCTCTGTATTCCTCCTGCTGGTCATTTCTTACCGAGCAGTAATATTCCATAACTTTCATATACCACAATTTACCCAACCATTCTCCAACTGATGGACATCCATTCATCTTCCAGTTTCTAGCTACAACAAAAAGAGCTGCCACAAACATTTTGGCACATATATGTCTCTTTCCACTCTTTAGTATTTCTTTGGGATATAATCCCAGTAGTAGCGCTGCTGGGTCAAAGGGTATGCACAGTTTGATAACTTTTTGGGCATAATTCCAGATTGCTCTCCAGAATGGCTGGATTCTTTCACAACTCCACCAGCAATGTATTAGTGTCCCAATTTCCCCACATCCCCTCCAACATTTATCATTATTTGTTCCTGTCATCTTAGCCAATCTGACAGGTGTGTAGTGGTATCTCAGAGTGGTCTTAATTTGCATTTCTCTGATCAGTAGTGATTTGGAACACTCTTTCATGTGAGTGGATATAGTTTCAATTTCTTCCTCTGAGAATTGTCTGTTCATATCCTTTGACCATTTATCAATTGGAGAATGGTTTGGTTTCTTATAAATTATGGTCAGTTCTCTATATATTTTGGAAATGAGACCTTTGTCAGAACCTTTGTTTTTAAAAATATTTTCCCAATTTGTTACTTCCCTTCTAATCTTGTTTGCATTAGTATTATTTGTACAGAAACTTTTTAGTTTGATGTAATCAAAATCTTCTATTTTGTGATCAATAATGATCTCTAGTTCTCCTCTGGTCATAAATTCCTTCCTCCTCCACAAGTTTGAGAGGTAGATTATCCTCTGTTCCTCTAATCTATTTATTATCTCCCTCTTTATGCCTAAATCATGGACCCATTTTGATCTTATCTTGGTATATGGTGTTAAGTGTGGATCCATATCTAATTTCTGCCATACTAATTTCCAGTTTTCCCAACAGTTTTTTCCGAATAATGAATTTTTATCCCTAATGTTGGAATCTTTGGGTTTGTCAAAGATTAGATTGCTATAGATGTACCCTTTTTTGTCCTTTGTATCTAATCTGTTCCACTGATCTACCGGTCTATTTCTTAGCCAATACCAAATGGTTTTGGTGACTGCTGCTATATAATATAGCTTTAGATCAGGTACACTTAGACCACCTTCCTCTGAGTTTTTTTTCATTAGTTCCCTTGCAATTCTTGACCTTTTATTCTTCCATATGAATTTTGTTGTTATTTTTTCTAGGTCATTAAAATAGTTTCTTGGGAGTCTGATTGGTATAGCGCTAAATAAATAGATTAGTTTGGGGAGTATTGTCATCTTTATTATATTCGCTCGGCCTATCCAAGAGCACTGAATGTCTTTCCAATTATTTAAATCTGATTTTATTTTTGTGGCAAGTGTTTTGTAATTTTTCTCATATAATTCCTGACTTTTCTTTGGTAGATGGATTCCCAAATATTTTATACTCTCAACATTTGTTTGGAATGGAATTTCTCTTTGTATCTCTTGCTGTTGCATTTTGTTAGTGATATATAAAAATGCCGAGGATTTATGTGGATTTATTTTGTATCCTGCCACTTTGCTGAAATTTTGAATTATTTCTAGTAGCTTTTTAGCAGAGTCTTTGGGGTTCTCTAAGTATACCATCATGTCATCTGCAAAAAGTGATAGTTTGATTTCCTCATTTCCTACTCTAATTCCTTGAATCTCTTTCTCGGCTCTTATTGCCGAGGCTAGCGTTTCTAGTACTATATTGAATAGTAATGGTGATAGTGGGCAACCTTGTTTCACTCCTGATCTTACTGGGAAAGGTTGCAGTTTATTTCTATTGCATATTATGCTTACTGACGGTCTTAAATATATACTCCTGATTATTCTAAGGAATAATCCATTTATTCCTATACTCTCAAGAGTTTTTAGTAGGAATGGATGTTGGATTTTGTCAAATGCTTTTTCTGCATCTATTGAGATGATCATATAGTTCTTATTAATTTGATTATTAATATGGTCAATTATATTAATAGTTTTCCTAATATTAAACCAGCCCTGCATTCCTGGAATAAATCCTACTTGATCATAGTGTATTATCTTGGAGATGATTTTCTGAAGTCTATTTGCTAATATCTTATTTAAGATTTTAGCATCAATATTCATTAAGGAGATTGGTCTATAATTTTCTTTCTCAGTTTTCGATCTACCAGGTTTAGGTATCAGTACCATGTCTGTGTCATAAAAGGAATTTGGTAGGACTCCTTCATCCCCTATTTTTTCAAATAATTTATATAACATTGGGGCTAATTGTTCTTTAAATGTTTGGTAGAATTCACATGTGAATCCATCTGGCCCTGGGGATTTTTTCCTGGGGAGTTGATTAATAGCTTGTTCTATTTCTTTTTCTGAAATGGGACTATTTAAGCAATTTATCTCCTCCTCTGTTAATCTAGGGAGCCTATATTTTTGGAGGAAGTCATCCATTTCACTTAAGTTATCAAATTTATTGGCATAAAGTTGGGCAAAGTAACTCCTTATTATTTCTCTAATTTCCTCTTCATTGGTGGAAAGATCCCCCTTTTCATTTGTAAGACTATCAATTTGATTTTCCTCTTTCTTTTTTTTGATCAAATTTACCAAAGGTTTATCTATTTTATTGGCTTTTTCATAAAACCAACTCTTGGTTTTATTTATTAATTCAATAGTTTTTTTACTTTCAATTTTATTGATTTCTCCTTTTAATTTTTGTATTTCGAGTTTAATTTTTGGTTGGGGGTTTATAATTTGGTCTTTTTCTAGCCTTTTAAGTTGTAAGCCCAATTCGTTAATCTTCTCTTTCTCAATTTTCTTCAAATAAGCCTCTAAAGATATAAAATTTCCCCTTATTACCGCTTTAGCTGCATCCCAAAGATTTTGATATGATGTCTCATCATTATCATTATCTTGGGTGAAATTGTTAATTGTTTCTATAATTTGCTCTTTCACCCAGTCATTCTTTAAGATGAGATTATTCAAATCAGGAGTATATATTTAAGACCGTCAGTAAGCATAATATGCAATAGAAATAAACTGCAACCTTTCCCAGTAAGATCAGGAGTGAAACAAGGTTGCCCACTATCACCATTACTATTCAATATAGTACTAGAAACGCTAGCCTCGGCAATAAGAGCCAAGAAAGAGATTCAAGGAATTAGAGTAGGAAATGAGGAAATCAAACTATCACTTTTTGCAGATGACATGATGGTATACTTAGAGAACCCCAAAGACTCTGCTAAAAAGCTACTAGAAATAATTCAAAATTTCAGCAAAGTGGCAGGATACAAAATAAATCCACATAAATCCTCGGCATTTTTATATATCACTAACAAAATGCAACAGCAAGAGATACAAAGAGAAATTCCATTCCAAACAAATGTTGAGAGTATAAAAATATTTGGGAATCCATCTACCAAAGAAAAGTCAGGAATTATATGAGAAAAATTACAAAACACTTGCCACAAAAATAAAATCAGATTTAAATAATTGGAAAGACATTCAGTGCTCTTGGATAGGCCGAGCGAATATAATAAAGATGACAATACTCCCCAAACTAATCTATTTATTTAGTGCTATACCAATCAGACTCCCAAGAAACTATTTTAATGACCTAGAAAAAATAACAACAAAATTCATATGGAAGAATAAAAGGTCAAGAATTGCAAGGGAACTAATGAAAAAAAACTCAGAGGAAGGTGGTCTAAGTGTACCTGATCTAAAGCTATATTATATAGCAGCAGTCACCAAAACCATTTGGTATTGGCTAAGAAATAGACCGGTAGATCAGTGGAACAGATTAGATACAAAGGACAAAAAAGGGTACATCTATAGCAATCTAATCTTTGACAAACCCAAAGATTCCAACATTAGGGATAAAAATTCATTATTCGGAAAAAACTGTTGGGAAAACTGGAAATTAGTATGGCAGAAATTAGATATGGATCCACACTTAACACCATATACCAAGATAAGATCAAAATGGGTCCATGATATAGGCATAAAGAGGGAGATAATAAATAGATTAGAGGAACAGAGGATAATCTACCTCTCAGACTTGTGGAGGAGGAAGGAATTTATGACCAGAGGAGAACTAGAGATCATTATTGATCACAAAATAGAAGATTTTGATTACATCAAACTAAAAAGTTTCTGTACAAATAATACTAATGCAAACAAGATTAGAAGGGAAGTAACAAATTGGGAAAATATTTTTAAAAACAAAGGTTCTGACAAAGGTCTCATTTCCAAAATATATAGAGAACTGACCCAAATTTATAAGAAACCGAACCATTCTCCAATTGATAAATGGTCAAAGGATATGAACAGACAATTCTCAGAGGAAGAAATTGAAACTATATCCACTCACATGAAAGAGTGTTCCAAATCACTACTGATCAGAGAAATGCAAATTAAGACCACTCTGAGATACCACTACACACCTGTCAGATTGGCTAAGATGACAGGAACAAATAATGACAAATGTTGGAGGGGATGTGGGGAAACTGGGACACTAATACATTGCTGGTGGAGTTGTGAAAGAATCCAGCCACTCTGGAGAGCAATCTGGAATTATGCCCAAAAAGTTATCAAACTGTGCATACCCTTTGACCCAGCAGCGCTACTACTGGGATTATATCTCAAAGAAATACTAAAGAGCGGAAAGAGACATATATGTGCCAAAATGTTTGTGGCAGCTCTTTTTGTTGTAGCTAGAAACTGGAGGATGAATGGATGTCCATCAGTTGGAGAATGGTTGGGTAAATTGTGGTATATGAAGGTTATGGAATATTATTGCTCGGTAAGAAATGACCAGCAGGAGGAATATAGAGAGGCTTGGAGAGACTTAGGTCAACTGATGCTGAGTGAAATGAGCAGAACCAGAAGATCACTGTACACTTCAACAACAATGCTGTATGAGGATGTATTCTGATGGAAGTGGAAATCTTCAACATAAAGAAGATCCAACTCACTTCCAGTTGATCAATGATGGACAGAGGTAGCTGCACCCAGAGAAGAAACACTGGGAGGGGAATGAAAATTGTTAGCACTAATATCTGTCTGCCCAGGTTGCATGTACCTTCGGATTCTAATGTTTATTGTGCAACAAGAAAGTGATATTCGCACACATGTATTGTATCTAGGTTATATTGTAACACAAGTAAAATGTATGGTATTGCCTGTCGTCGGGGGGAGGGAATAGAGGGAGGGGGGGTAAATTGGAAAAATGAATACAAGGGATAATATTATAAAATATATATATATATATATAATAAAAAAAAATTGACCTTATTTGCATAGTTGTAATGATTTTGTATATTGTCATTCTGGCTATTCTTTCTTTTACTCTGAATTACTGAATAAATCTTCTATTTTAAAAATTCTTCATATTTATCTTTCCTTTAGGTATGTCAATATTTCACTAAATAATATGGTATCATTTGTAGCTTTTATTGCATTGTGATCTGAGAAGAAGGCATTTATTATTTCTGCCTTCCTACATTTAATTTTGAGATCTTTATGTCCTAGTATATGGTCAATTTTTGTATAGGATCCATGAACTGCTGAGAAGAAAGTATATTCCTTCCTATTGCCATTCAGTTTTCTCCAAAGGTCTATCATACCTAGTTTTTCTAATGTTCTATTTACTTTTTAAATTTCTTTCTTGTTTGTTTTGTGGTTTGATTTGTCTAAATCTGAGAGTGCAAGGTTGAGATCTCCCACTATTATAGTTTTACTGTCTATTTCTTCTTGCAGTTCTCTTAACTTTTCCTTTAGAAAGTTAGATGCTATACCACTTGGTGCATATATGTTTAGTATTGATATGGCTTCATTATTTATGCTACCTTTCAGCAGGATATAGTTTCCTTCCTTATCTTTTTTAACGAGATCTACTTCTGCTTTTGCTTGATCTGAGATAAGGATAGCTACCCCTGCTTTTTTGGCTTTACCTGAAGCATAATAGGCTCTGTTCCAACCTTTTACCTTTACTCTGTATGTATCTCCCTGCTTTAAGTGTGTTTCCTGTAGGCAACATATTGTAGGGTTCTGCTTTTTGATCCAATCTACTATCCGTCTCCGTTTGATGGGATCGTTCATCCCATTTACATTTACAGTTAAAATTACTAATTCTGTATTTCCTGCCATCGTATTATCCCCAGATTATGCTTTTTTCCCTTGACCCCCCTGATCCCCCTCCCCGATATTTAATTTACAGACCCCCCTTGTGACGCGCAACCCTCCCTCTTTTTTTTTTTTTTTTTTTTTAGGATCCCTCCCCCCTCCCTCCAAGTCCCTTCACTTATTCCCCTTTTCCTTTTCCCTTTTCCTCTCCCCCCTTTTAATGAGGTGAGAGAAAATTCTCTGAAAAACAAATATGTTAATTATTTACTCTTTGAGCCTCTTCTGATGAGAGTAAGATTCACACAATGATTCTCCCCCTCACTAAGTTCCCTCAGATATGGTGTATTTTCTATGTCTCTTCCTGGGATGTAGTTTCCCTCTTTTTATCACTCCTTCCCCTTTTTCTGAACCGACCTCCTTCCCTTTACTACACCCCCCTTTTTTTCTTTTATATCAGTAAAATCAAATTATCCTTGAGTATTTTTTATATACCCACAACAGAGTTACAGTTCTCAAGGGTTCTGTGTACCTTTTTCTGTTTCTCTTCAGTCTTGTGGATGTAGATCAAATTTTTTGTTTAAGTCTGGTTTTTTTCTTAGAAACATATAGAATTCCTCTGTTTCATTGAATGACCATCTTCTTCCGTGGAAAAAGATGCTAAACTTAGCTGGGTAGTTCATTCTTGGTTGCAGTCCTTGATCTTTTGCCTTACGGAATATCAGGTTCCAGGCCCTTCTATCTTTTAATGTGGAGGCAGCCAGATCTTGGGTGACCCTTATTGTGGCACCTTGGTATTTAAATTGTTTTTTTCTAGCTGCTTGCAGGATTTTCTCCTTTGTGTGGTAATTCTGCAGCTTAGCCACAATATTCCGTGGTGTTCTTTTTTTAGGGTCTATTTCAGAAGGAGTTCGATGAATTCTTTCCACATCTACTTTCCCTTCTGTTTCTATTATCTCTGGACAGTTCTCTTTGATAATTTCCTGTAAAATAGAATCTAGGCTCTTTTTTTGGTCATAGTTTTCTGGAAGTCCAATAATCCGCAGATTATCTCTCCTAGATCTATTTTCCAGGTCTATAGATTTTCCCAGTAAGTATTTGACGTTGTTCTCCAGCTTCTCATTTTTTTTGTTTTGTTTGACTGATTCTTGGGTTCTCTGTGAATCATTCATTTCTCTTTGTTCCATCCTGAATTTTAAGGAGTTATTTTCTTCTTTCACAGTTTTTAGTTCTTTTTGTAAATGCCCAATTTCGTTTTTAAATGAATTATTTTGCTCTATTGAATTTTTTTCCATTTCCCTAATTTTTTTTTTTTTGAGAATTATTTTCTTTTTCCAATTCAGAAATTCTATTTTCTTGAGACTTTTTTATCTTTTCCAATTCAGAAATCCTACTTTCCTGTGTTTTTTTAACCTTTTCTAATTCACTAATTTTGTTTCCCTGCATCTCCTGTGAATTCTTTATTTTTTCCAACTCCAATTTCAGGACGTTGTTATTCTCTATCATAACTTCCCTTTCCTTGCCCCATTTTTCTTCGATCTCCCTCAATTTCTTAAGAGCTTCTTCTAGGAGAGAGTTATGTGATGGGGGGCAGGAATCGTTCCCCTTTAGGTTGTTATCTTCTGAATCTTTGCTGTTAACTTCCTCGGGGTTGGGTACCTGCTCTTTCTCTGTATAGAAGGAATCTATAGTTTTTCTAGCTTTTTTGCTCATACTTAAAAAAAAATGTTTTGGGGTCTGTCCCTGGGGTAGGAAATTATTTACTTCTTTACCAGCTTCCTCCCAGACGGGATGGATGCAGTGGCCCCTGCGCCCGAGCTAAGATAGAGCTCTGGGAGAGAGTTCCCCACCCCCTCCCTGGAGGTGCCTCAGAGGTGATTAGCACTGCTGTGCTTCGAGGGCGTAGAATAGTGAAGACAGCAAGAAGCTCAGCCTATGTGTCCGGGTGGGGAGTGGATGTCTGCAGCAGGTGACGTGAGAAGCCCCTGCGCTCAAACTGGAAGTGTCTGCCAGAAACCGCGGTCCCTAGTTCAAAGGTTCCGCTTCTCTGGGACTTCCTGGAGCTGAGTTCCACTCCCTCCAGCTAAGCTAGGCAGTGTGTGTTGCCTTGGGCCGTATCCACCCACTTGTCAGTCTCTTAACTATTCTCAGGAGGTAGCTGAGGCCACACCCCCTGGTGCGGAGTCTGCCGAGTCACCCCCAGGGTGGGGGGGGGGAAATCTAATCTGAGTTTTAAAATATTTTGGCTTTCTCTTCTGAACTGCTAAATAATTAGCAGAGAAGAGCTAACAGCCTGTGCCAGATTCCTTTACCTCAGTGGCTTCTCTGATCCCAGAGCCCCTCCCAGCGCAATGGGCGCAGTGTGCCCCTACCCCACCGTCTGTGCTGGTCTTTCTTATTCCTCCCCTGAGAACTGACCTTTCTTGTTGAAACTCCAGATTCTCTTCAGCTGGTAAGTCGTGCTTCCAGTCCTTGTGGTATCTATCAGTCCTGAGCTAATTTTGAGACTTAATTTATCTAATTGGTTGTGAGGGAGTGAGGACGTTCACTGAGTAGTGTGTTTCTTCTCCGCCATCTTGGCTCCGCCCCCCCCATGTCTTTGTTTTTTATGTCATTACATCAGAATCTATTTACAACGACAACCTCAGTCCATGTGATGTTCCTTTCTGTCTGCCCCAGTGACAGATGACAGATGCAGTTGTCATTTTTCCCATCTAGGGATGTAAACAGCTTTACTTTTAATTTACACACACACACACACACGCACGCACACACATATATATATATACACATACACACACATACACACACACACACACACACACACACACACACACACACATATATATATATATATAATGTTTTTAGATTAAATTTTCTGTTTAGTTCTGTTTGTTTTTTTTTCCACTAGAAATGATTGAAAGTATCTTATTTCATTGAAGCTCCATTGTCTCTTCTGAAAAATGATGCTGAGTCTAGCTGGGTAGAATTGGTTGTAACCTTTCAGAATATGACATTTGCCTTTCAGAATATGACATTCCAATTATTGTTCTATAAGAAATGACCAATAGGATGATTTCAGAATGGCTTGGAAAGATTTACATGAACTGATGCTTAGTGAAATGAGTAGAACCAAGAGATCATTATATACTTCAACAACAATACTATATGATGATTAATTCTGATGGATGTGGCCATCTTCAACAATGAGATGAACCAAAGAAATTCCAGTAGAGCAGTAATAAACTGAACTAGCTACACCCAGTGAAAGAACTCTGGAAGATCACTATGAATCACTACACAGAATTCCCAATCCTTCTATTTTTGTCTGTTTGCATTTTTTATTTCCTTCACAGGCTAATTGTACACTATTTGAAAGTCCAATTATTTTTGTACAGCAAGACAACTCTTTGGACATGTATACATATATTGTATTTAATTTATACTTTATCATATTTAGCATGTATTGGTCAACCTGCCACCTGGGGTAGGAGAGGAGGGGAAAATTGGAACAAAGGGTTTGCCAATTGTCAATGTTGTAAAATTACCCATGGATATATCTGTTAAATAAAAACTATAAAAAACATTAAAAAAAAGAATATGACATTCCAGGCTCTCCAATCCATTATTGTAGAACCTGCCCGATCCTTAGTAATCCTCGCTTTTGAATCCTATTATTTGATTTGTTTTTGGCTGGCACCTTGTCCATGAGCTTGCAGTACTACAGTTTTTCAACAATGTTCCTTGGAATTTTCCTTGTGGGATCTCTTTTCAGAGTTGATTAATGGATTCTGCAATGAGTATTTCCCCTTCTGTTTCTAAAATATTGAGATGGCTTTCATTAATGATCCAGGCTCTTTTTTCTCTTCATTGCTATAAGGTAGGTCAATAATTTTAAAATTGTATCTAGAACCTATTTTCCAAGTTTGCTGTTTTTCCAACGAGGTATTTCACATTTTTCTTCATTTTTTTCATTCTTTTTAGTTTGTATGACTGATTCTTGCTGTCTCACAGAGCCATTTGCTTTCATTTCCCTTGTTCTAATTTTTAATGCATGTTCTTCAGTTACCTTTTCTATCTCTTTTTCCATTTGGTTAATTCAACTTTTTAAGAATTGTTTCCTTCAGACAATTTTTTCCTTTCTTTTCCAAGCTCTTGACTTTCTCATGAACACTTCTCACTTCCTTTCTCATTTTTTCTTCTACCTTTCTTTTTTGTCTTTTAAAGTCTTTTTATGAAGAAAAAAGCATCTTTGGATTTGAGATAAATTCATATCACTCTAAGATTTCTTCTGTGCACATTTTGTCCTCTTTTGCATTTGTGTGTTGGTCAACCCTGTCACCATGGTAGCTTTCTATGATCAAGGGTAATTTCTGTTTCTTGCTCATTTACTTACTTTATTTTTTTTATATTTCCCCCTGTTTTACTTTTATGGTAGAGCTCTTCTCCTGTGTTAAAAGGGGCACTATCTCAAACTTCCTTTCCCTTGACACTGAGCCTTGACTTTGAGCACAGGAGCCTTTTATGTTTGCAGACACTAGCTTAGGCTGCTATTTTCAATAAACAGTCTGGTTTCCCAGAGTTTGCCATCTGAACTGGGACTAGAAGCTGCCCCACAGATTTCTTCCTTTACTTAGTCAAGACTAAGGGTATTAGTTGCTGATTTGCTGTGATGAAGACCCTCTTACTAGCTTTCCCAGAGTTTGTCTGAGCTGGGCTGAACACCCTTTTCACTACAATTAGACTAATATTTCTTGAAGCTTTTCCAGTTTATCTTGTGCTAGAGAGGTTTCCTTTGGTCAGACTCTGTTCAGAGATTTAGTTTCATATTTTTTAGAGAGAAACTGGGAGAGCTCAAGTAGCTTCCTCACTTTACTCTGCTATCTTGACTCTACTCTCAGGAGTGACTCAAGATTTCCCATCATATTTTTAATCAACCAGATTTAGAACCTTGGAGTAATGCTTACTTTTTTCTTCTTCATATTCTATCATTTCCAAGTCTGATAAATTTTAACTCCCTGGCATAACTCAAATCTGCAAGTTGATACCTATGCTAGTCCTGGACAATTGTCCTATGACCCTCCTCATAAATGCAATAAAATACCCATATAGGAAATATTGCATAAAATTTCCTATGTAAATATTAATGTAGTCATTGCCCTTCCTCTATGCTATAAAACCTGAAGAGTGGATTAATTAGGTAGACTTTACCATTACATCATAAATGTTTGCCATAAAGAAATTTTTGTGTCTTTGCTCTTCATATGATTTCCTGACCATCTTTATAGGAAATTGTTTTTAAGATGTCAACTGAAACCATGAAAATCAAGCTTTATGGTAGCCATACCAAAGTCATTTAGGTAGTCAATCATTCATTCTTCTTCCCTATTGTGTTTTATTTTTCTTCTTATCCAATTACTACTTCAAAAAGTAAAATGCAAGAATAATGGAAAGACTTCTAGATCCAGGACAGAATTTTTGATCTTGAATCTTAGCTTGGTTTCACAATATCAGTGCAAAAAGGTAGTGTTCCCTACTAGGTCTCAGTTTCCTGATTTGGAAAAAGAAGGAACATGATGAAATGGATTGTTGGGCACCTTTCTATCTAAAATCTTTGAACCCATGGTTCAGTTGTATCATTTTATTAGATCTTCCATCCTATCTATAGGTAATCATTGTGGTATTTTCTAGATCAAATGTTTTGTGATTTATTCTATAACATAGTGATGACATTTGTAAAGTAAAGAATAAATCAACTCAAGCAAATAACTAAACTGTTTTCTATTATTCTCACTCAAGTTACTCCTGTTTTTTGGGGAAAAAAGCAGTCTAAGAAATAAGTAATATCTTCAAATTTTGCCTATTGACAAATAAATTTATTTTGTTATAAGAAGTATAATCTCTTATGAATATATTTAATAAAACTAATTTACAAATCAACTTTATCATTCGAGTAGATACATTTTATTTTTCTGTTATTTCTATTGCATTCCTAAAAAATGTTTTATTTCTTGAAGGAAATCATATAATAGCAAAACTCTATTCACTATAATTGTAAAGGATAAAAGGATAGCCTAGCGCTATTAATATAATAAAGTATCATCCATTCACATTAGATATAGCCAAAAGCTATGAGAAAACATTACAGTGGGCACAAAACTGACATAATTTCAATAAGACAATACATTTCATAACTTCTTCAAGGAACTATTGATTTTTCACAAGAAAAGCAGAAATATATAGCTTTGAACTAGAAGGCTGGTATACTAATGCAGATTTGTGTGACACAAAGATGAAATTTCCTCCAGGCTAGGCTTAATGAAAATGTGAAGAAAACATATGGAGAGAATGGAAAGGTTGGTATCTATTTCTTTTTTTTAACAACAATAAAATTTCCTTTTTTTGAGATTTCTTTACTAATTTTGAGTCTAATCTACATTTTTAAAAAATCAGTTGCTCAAATAAGTGGAAATCATATGGGGAAAAAAACAAACACTAGGGTTGAATTCATAATTGCTGCATCCAAATCCTAGTTTTGTCTCCTATTTCCTGTGTAACTTAGGATAATTCACTTAAAATCTCTGGGCTTCAGAGTTTTAATTTTGAGAATAAAAGGGTTGGATTAGGTAATGTTTAAAATCCTTTCCACTTCTAAATCTATAAGGCTATGATTTTATTCTGATAGGAATACCTAATAGGAAGACTTACAAAAATAGATGACTTTAATTGAGATAAACTAATATTTTCTAGTCTGGCAGATCTTGAAACATCAAATTCATGAATCTCTCAAACCTTCATGGACATCATAAAATCACAATAGTAGATTTCACTATTAATATAAACCTGAGCAGGTTTATAAGGCTGTACTTCAATTTATCTGACCAAGTTATATGTTCACTGCATATTAATCTTGTTGAAAATCATCATGTTTGCCTAATGAACCTTCAAAACAGTTAGGGAATAGTGATCTCAGATGGTGATACTATATTATCAATGCTCTCTGTGTGAGGCCATTAGCTCTCTTCTTTTTAACAAATAATGTTGGAATTGTGACAGGAATGATATGAAGTCATATCAACCAATCAATCAATAAGCAGGAAAAATTTACAATGGGCCAGTGACTGTGGAAAAAAACCCAAACAAACAAACAAAAATAAAACAACTACTTGTCTCAAAGAGCTTTCATTTTAATGAGGAAGATATGTAGAAGCAATGAATATCATGTAATCTTTATACCTAGCAGATGAGGAGATGATTAAAGATCTGTTATAAAAGGTGATGCTTGAGCTGAATAATCAAAGAAAATGAGGATTTCAAGTGATTAAAGAGAGGAAGACCAGTCATGGGATATCACTAGTACAAAAACACAGACATAGGAAATGTTGTATTTGTAGGACAGAAATTAAATCAGTAAAACTAGATGCAGAATGAAGGACATGAATTGCAGTATTAAAAATGGTCTAAGTCAGATTATGAAAAAAAATTAAAAAGAGCCACATTTATTATTCTAGAGGTAGTAGGGAGCCTTGAAATGTATTGAGTATAGGAAGGTAAAATGGCAAGACCTCATTTTCAAAAAATGACAATTTAGTTGGGTGGAGGATAGATGAAACAAAACTGAAAAACAAGAATATTAAACAGAGAGGTGTTGAAGGGCTGAAATAGGATAAGAAACATATAAATAGAGAAGAGGACATTATTGAATATGCTGCAAAGGTTAAAACTACAAATGTAAACTAATTGAATATACAGAATAAATAAAGATGAGGAGTTATTTTATTGTGGTGGTTCTTGTATTCAGCCACTTCAGTTGTGTCCAACTCTCCATGACCCTCTTTGTGATTTTCTTGGCTAAGATATTGGAATAGTTTGCCATTTGCTTCTCCAGTTCATTTTACAGATAAGGAACTAAGGCAGTTTGTCCAGAATCACACAACTAATAAGTGTATGATCCTGGATTTGAACTCAGGAAGATCAGTCTTCCTGATCCCAAACCAAAGTTGATACTGCCTCTGAAAATAAGACTTAAATCTGAAATAAATGTACTAGGGGGAAAGTTAATAATTCTATTTTTTTTTTTTTGCAGCTGATGATTTTGAGATGCTCAAACAAAATCCAATTGTCCAATTGAAAAAAGGGCACATAGGTACTTGTGATGCACATTTAGAACTCAAAAGAGAGAGCCCAGAGTCACATAATTAAATCTGAGAGTCACTTATGTGAAGATAATCATCAAGTCCATAAAAGCTCACCACAAGAGTATAAATAAAAAAAACCCAAGATAGAATCTTACAAAATAACGACTGTTAGTGAGCACAGAATGGTTGATGAAAGAAGAAAAATAAATAGACATCTGTCTATTATAAAATCACAGAGAAGGGAATATCCAAAGGAAGTCAGTGTCCAAGTGTGTCAAATATTGCAAAGAAATACGAAAGGATGTAATGTGATAAGAGGATATTAGATTTGGTAATTAGGTCTAATGCAAAAGCTTTAGAGAGAAGAATTTCAACTGTAAAATTAAAAACAAAAGTAATATTACATGGATTTTGAAATAGAATGATGAGAGAAAGGGAGCATATAATTTATTTTTCTTTCAAGGAATTTAACCAAAAAGGGAGGAAAATTTAGAATATTAGTATGAATGTGAAGAACAAAACTGGAGGAAATGGGAAACATAATTTCTAGGCAGCAGGAAAGGAAATTCGAGAGAAAATTTGAAGCATTTTGTGGAATGATCATGGAGCAATTTGTTGAAAAAGAATAATTAATTAGTGAGTTTGGCTATGAAGAGGAAAAGGGCCACCTCTTTCAACCATTCAGTCACTGACAAATCAGAGTAAGAGAGAATCATCATTCTACATAAAATCATTCTTCAATAAAAATGATGAATATGGGGGCAGAGCCAAGATGGCGGAGAAGATACACGCGAATCTGTAAGCTCCCTTCTTTCCTCATTACCAATTAGTTAAATCTGCCTCAAAAATACCGCTGGACTGATAGAAACCACAAGGATTAGAAGCACAATGTACCAGCTGAAGAGAATCTGGAGTTTCAACAGAAAAGGTCAGTTCCAAGGGGAGGAAGAAAAAAGGTCAGTACAGACAGGGTGAGGTGCTAGCACACTGTGCCAATCAGGCTGGGGAGAAGTCTGGGATCAGAGAAGCCACTGAGATAGAGGAATCTGGCACAGGATGTTAGCTCTTCTCTGCTTATAAAACAGCAGTTCAGAAGAGAAATCAAGCCACTTTAAAATATAAAGCCAGATACTAGAACCAATCTATCTGTAAGTGACCTAACAGATCTTGGCACAGCTGTGCAGCTGCTTTCTGCTGTCCAGGCTTCACCTTGGGGCAGTTAAGAGCCTGAACAACAGGGACACAGCCTGAGGCAATATCTAATCCACATAGTGCCAGGCTTGTCCTGAAGCTGTGGAAATCAGCCACAGAAGTCCCAGAGAAGTGGAACCTTTGAAATAGGGACCATGGTTTCCGGGCAGACACTTCCAGTTTGAGCGCAGGGGCTTTTCACATCAGCTGCTGATATCTACACCTCACGGGATGAATTGGCTGGGTTTTGTGTAACCTTTACTGTTGAGTCTTAAATCTCAAGGAAGTAGCTAGGACACACAGCGGAGTCCTTCACTGGGCAACCATCCCAGCCCAGTCATACTAATCACCTCTGAGGCACTTCCAAGAAGGGGGAGGGGAACTCTCTTCCAGAACTATCTCTTAGCTCAGACACAGGAGCCACTGCATCCATCCAGACTGGGAGGAAGCTGGTAAAGAAATAAATAAATAAACTTCTTACTCCAAGGGCAGACCCCAAAAGATTTTTAACCATGAGTAAAAAGCTGAAGATAACTATTGATTCCTTCTACACAGAGAAAGATCAGGTATCCAACCCTGAGGAAGTAAACAGCAAAGAGTCAGCAGATAACACTCTAAAGGGGAACAATGCCTGCCCCCCATCACATAACTCTCTCCTAGAAGGGACTATTAAAAAGTTAAGAGAGTTTGAAGAAAAATAGGGAAAGGAAAGAGAAGCTATGATAGAGAATAACAACGTTCTGAAATTGGAGTTGGAAAAAATAAGGAATTCACAGGAGATGTAGGGAAACAAAATCTGTGGATTAGGAGAGGTTAAAAATCACAGGAAAGTAGGATTTCTGAAGTGGAAAAGATAAAAAATTCTCAAGAAAATAGGATTTCTGAATTGGAAAAGATAAAAAAAGTCTCAAGAAAATAGGATTTCTGAATTGGAAAAGATAAAAAAGTCTCAAGAAAGTAGGATTTCTGAATTGGAAAAAGAAAATAACTCTCTAAAAAATTAGGGAAATGGAAAAAATTCAATAGAGGAAAATAATTCATTTAAAAACTCAATTGAGCATATAAAAAAGAACTAAAAATGTGAATGAAGAAAATAGCTCATTAAAAATCAGGACGGAACAAATAGAAATGAATGATTCATTGAGAACCCAAGAATCAGTGAAACAAAACAAAACAAAACAAAAAAAACAAACAAAAAAAAAAAAACACGAAAAGCTGGAGAATAACGTCAAATACTTACTGGGAAAATCAATAGACCTGGAAAATAGATTTAGGAGAGATAATCTGAGGATAATTGGACTTCCTGAAAACTATGACCAAAAAAAGAGTCTAGATTCTATTTTACAGGAAATCAACAAGAGAACTGTCCAGAGATAATAGAAACAGAAGGGTAAAATAGGCGTTGAAAATTCATAGAACACATTCTGAAAAAGACCCTGAAAAAAGAACTCCACGGAATATTTATCTAAGTTGCAGAACTACCAAACAAAGGAAAAAAAGAAATATTGCAAGCAGCTAGAAAAAAGCAATTCAAATATCAAGGTGCCACAATAAGGGTCACTCAAGATTTGGCTGCCTCCACATTACAGACCAAAGGGCCTGGAACCTGATAATCTGAAAGGCAAAAGATCAAGGATTGCAACCAAGAATAAACTATCCAGCTAAGTTTAGCATTTTCTTCCATGGAAAAGATGGTCATTTAATGAAACAGAGGAATTCCATTTGTTTCTAGGGAAAAAACAAAACAAAACAGACTTAAACAAAAATTTTGATTTACATCCACAAGACTGAAGAGAAATAGAAAAAGGCAAAAAGATCTCTTGAGAACTGTATCTCTGTTGTGGATATATAGGAAGTCCGCATGGATAATTTGATTTTACTGATATAAAAAAAAATAGGGGAGTAGTAAAGGGAAGGGGGTAGTATCAGAAAAAGGGGAAGGAGTGATAAAAAGAGGGAAACTACATCCCAGGAAGAGTCATAGAAAAATATGCCACATCTGAGGGAATTTAGAGAAGGGGTGAAATATTGTGTCAATCTTACTCTCATCAGAGTAGGCTCAAAGATTAAATAACTGACATATTTGTTTTTCAGAGAATTCTCTCTCACTTCATTAAAAGAGGAGAGAGGAAAAGGAAAAAGGACAGGGAGAATAAGGGAAGGGTACAAGAAGAGAGAAGGGATTTGGAAGGAGGGGGGAGAAATACTAAAAGAGGGAGGGCTGCGCATCACAAGTGGGGTCTATAAATTAAATATTGGGGAAGGAGTTCAGGAGGGTCAAAGGAAAAAAGCATAATCTGGGGATAATATGATGGCATGAAATACAGAATTAGTCATTTTAACTGTAAATGTGAATGGGATGAACTCTCCCATCAAAAGGACACAGCAGACTGGATCAAAAGTCAGAACCCTACAATATGTTGTTTACAGGAAACACACTTAAAGCAGGGAGATACATACAGAGTAAAGGTAAAAGGTTGGAGCAGAATCTATTTTGCTCCAGGTAAAGCCAAAAAGCAGGGGTAGCCATCCTTCTCTCAGATCAAGCAAAAGCAGAAGTTGATCTAATTAAAAGAGATAACGGAGGAAATTATATCCTGCTAAAACGTAGCATAAACAATGAAGCCATATCAATACTAAACATATATGCACTAAGTCATATAGCATCTAACTTTCTAAAGGAAAAGTTAAGAGAGTTGCAAGAAGAAATAGACAGTAATAGTGGGAGATCTCAACCATGCACTCTCAGATTTAGACAAATCAAACCACAAAACAAATAAGAAAGAAATTTTAAAAAAGTAAAAACAACATTAGAAAAACTAGGTATGATAGACCATTGGAGAAAACTGAATGGCGATAGAAAGGAATATACTTTCTTCTCAGCAGTTCATGGATCCTATAAAAAATTGACCATATATTAAGACATAAATACCTCAAAATTAAATGGAGGAAGGCAGAAATAATAAATGCCTTCTTCATAGATCACAATGCAATAAAAGCTACATTCCGTAAGAAGTTAGGGGTACATAGACCAAAAAGTAATTGGAAACTGAATAATCTCATCTTAAAGAATGACTGGGTGAAACAGCAAATTATAGAAACAATTAATAATTTCACCCAAGATAATGACAATGATGAGACATCATACTAAAATCTGTGGGATGCAGCTAAAGTGGTAATAAGGGGAAATGTTATAGCTTTAGAGGCTTATTTGAACAAAATAGAGAAAGAGAAGATTAATGAATTGGGCCTGTAACTTAAAAAGCTAGAAAAAGACCAAATTAAAAATGCCCAACCAAAAATGAAACTTAAAATACAAAAATTAAAAGGAGAAATCAATAATATTGAAAGTAAAAAAATTTTTGAAATAATAAATAAAACCAAGAGTTGGTTTAATGAAAAAGCCAATAAAATAGATAAACCTCTGGTAAATCTGATGAGAAAAAGGAAAGAGGAAAATCAAATTGTTAGTCTTACAAATGAAAAGGGGGATCTTTCCACCAATGAAGAGGAAATTAGAGAAATAATAAGGAATTACTTTGCCCAACTTTATGCCAATAAATTTGATAACTTAAATGAAATGGATGACTTCCTCCAAAAATATAGACTTCGTAGATTAACAGAGGAGAAGATAAATTGCTTAAATAGTCCCATTTCAGAAACAGAAATAGAACAAGCTATTAATCAACTCCCTAGGAAAAAATCCCCAGGATCAAATGGATTTACATGTGAATTCTACCAAACATTTAAAGAACAATTATCCCCAATGTTATATAAACTATTTGAAAAAATAGAGGAGGAGTCCTACCAAACTCCTTTTATGACACAGACATGGTACTGATACCTAAACGAGGTAGATTGAAAACAGAGAAAGAAAACTATAGACCAATTTCCTTAATGAATATTGATGCTAAAATCTTAAATAAGATATTAGCAAAAAGACTTCAGAAAATCATCCCCAGGATAATACACTATGATCAAGTAGGATTTATACCAGGAATGCAGGGCTGATTTAATATTAGGAAAACTATTAGTATAATTGAGCATATTAATAATCAAATTAATAAAAACCATATGATCATCTCAATAGATGCAGAAAAAGCATTTGACAAAATCCAACATCCATTCCTACTAAAAACTCTTGAGAGTATAGGAATAAATGGATTATTCCTTAGAATAATCAGGAGCAAATATTTAAGACCTTCAGTAAGCATAATATGCAATAGAAATAAACTGCAACCTTTCCCAGTAAGATCAGGAGTGAAACAAGTTTGTCCACTATCCCCATTACTATTCAATATAGTACTAGAAATGGTAGCCTAGGCAATAAGAGCCTAGAAAGAGATTCAAGGAATTAGAGTAGGAAATGAGGAAATCAAACTATCACTCTTTGCAGATGACATGATGGTATACTTAGAGAACCCCAAAGACTCTGCTAAAAAAAACTATTAGAAATAATTCAGAACTTTAGCAAAGTGCAGGATACAAAATAAATCCACATAAATTAGCATTTTTCTATATTCCCAACAAAATGCAACAGCAAGAGATACAAAGAGAAATTTCATTCCAAACAAATGTTGAGAGTATAAAATATTTGGGAATATATTTACCAAAGGAACGTCAGGAATTATATGAGCAAAATTACAAAACACTTGCCACAAAAATAAAGTCAGATTTAAATAATTGGAAAGACATTCAGTGCTCTTGGATAGGCTGAGCAAATATAGTAAAGATGACAATACTCCCCAAACTAATCTATTTAGTGCTATACCAAACTCCCAAGAAACTATTTTAGTGACCTAGAAAAAATAAAAACAAAGTTCATATGGAAGAATAAAAGGTTTAGAATTTCAATGGAACTAATGAAAAAAAAGTCAGATGAAAGTGGTCTAGGTGTACCTGATCTAAAGCTATATTATATAGCAGCAGTCACCAAAACCATTTGCTGTTGGCTTAGAAATAGACAAGTTAATCAGTGGAACAGATTAGGTACAAAGGACAAAAAAAGGGTACATCTATAGCAATCTAGTCTTTGACAAACCCAAAGATACCAACATTAGGGATAAAAATTCATCATTTGAAAAAAACTGTTGGGAAAACTGGAAATTAGTATGGTAGAAATTAGATATGGATTCACACTTAACACATATACCAAGATAAGATCAAAATGGGTCCACCTCTCAGACCTGTGGAGGAGGAAGGAATTTATGACCAGAGGACAACTAGAAATCATTATTGATCACTAAATAGAAGAGTTTGATTATATCAAACTAAAAAGTTTCTGTAAAAACAATACTAATGCAAACAAGATTAGAAGGGAAGTAACAAATTGGGAAAACATTTTTACAGTTAAAGGTTCTGATAAAGGTCTCATTTCCAAAATATATAGAGAACTGACCATAATTTATAAGAAATCAATTCTCCAGTTCTCCAATTGATAAATGGTCAAAGGATATGAACAGACAATTCTCAAATGATGAAATTGAAATTATATCCACTCATATGAAAGAGTGTTCCAAAGCACTACTGATCAGAGAAATGCAAATTAAGACAACTCTGAGATACCACTACACACTAAGATGACAGGAACAAATAATGATGAATGTTGGAGGGGATTTGGGAAAACTGGGACACTAATACATTGTTGGTGGAGTTGTGAAATAATCCAACCATTCTGAAGAGCAATTTGGAACTATGCCCAAAAATTTATCAAACTGTGCATACCATTTGATCCAGCATTGCTGCTATTGGGCTTATATGCCAAAGAAATACTAAAGAGGGGAAAGGGACCTGTATGTGCCAAAATGTTTGTGGCAGTTCTCTTCATAGTGGCTAGAAACTGGAAGATGAATGGATTTCTATCAATTGGAGAATAGTTGGGTAAATTATGGTATATGAAGGTTATGGAATATTATTGCTCTGTAAGAAATGACCAGCAGGACGAATACAGAGAGGTTTGGAAAGACTTACATAAACTGATGCTGAGTGAAATGAATAGAACCAGAAGATCACTGTATAGGTCAATGCTATATGAAGATGTATTCTGATGGAAGTGAATATCTTCAACATAAAGAAGATCCAACTCACTTCCAGTTGATCAATAATGGACAGAAACAACTTCACCCAGAGAAGGAACACTGGGAAGTGAATGTAAATTGTTAGCACTACTGTCTATCAACCCAGGTTACTTATACCTTCGGAATCTAATACTTAACGTGCAACAAGAAAATTGGATTTACACATATATATATTGTATCTATGTTATACTGTAACACATGTAAAATGTATGGGATTACCTTTCATCTAGGGGAGGGAGTAGGAGGGCATAATTTGGAAACATGATTACAAGGGATAATGTTATTTAAAAAATTACTCATGCATATATACTGTCAAAAATTATAATTATAAAATTAAAAAATGATGAATATATGTGATTTGTAGAAAAATATTTATATAGATATATGATGAAATATAAATGACAGTTAAACTCTCCTTCTTCACCAGCCTCATCTCAGTTACCCTCTTCATCTACTCAGGAGAAAAAGCCCCAATCAGCAAGTAACAATGTTTCTCAATAAATACCTTCAATCTAACCATAAGCTTCAAACTAGACTAGTTCTCCATTACTTCATCCTTATCGCACTGTACGTCACATGGTCATCCATAGAAAAATATACTTTAAAGACAGAAATATTAGAAATAAAAAAAAATCACCAAAAGTAATCTAAACTCTGGAAAACAACAACTATATCAGAGAACTTATAAGGACAGAGATATATTGCCTCTTAGAAGATAGGTGAGAGATTATGATGGATCAAGCTATACACCTTGCCCTATATGGTCATTGTGCCATTTGTTCTTCCATAAATCTTTGTTACAAGGGAGAATTTTAATTCCTGAATGCAAGCAAAGTGTTGAGGATGTTCAGAAATGATGGTGATATAAAAACAAAAGGATTCTACAGAACTTATTTTTAATTGTTTAACACTTGGATAACTTTTTCTTTGGCTTCAAATCAACTACTTCTGCTTCAGTTAAATTTAACCAGTGTGTATTGAGCAGAAAATATGTTTAAGACATTGAGCTCACCGCTCCAATTAGGGATATATGTGAAATTTATCCATTCTTGATGATGTACTGAAATTGTTTAACAATAGCAGCAACAAAACCCACCACAGCTCAAACACAAAAACTATTTTCCTAATGCACCTTGCTTTTTTGAAGAGTACCATTTAGCAAATGCTCTGAGTGAATGAATGAATAAATGAGTAAATGAATAAAAATAGAATGCCAAGTACTGTGGTATGCACTGGAGCACTATTAAACCTGAATGAAACTCTATGTAAAACTTTAAAGACTTCCAAAAAAAAAAAAAAACAAAAAAAAACAAAAAAAAAACAAAGCAAAACAAAAAAATCCAAACAACTTATAGGCTATTATGCTGCTAAAAATAAGGTGGCACAAACAAAAATAGGTTGTTTGTGCTGCATTCCGTTTCCTAGAAGTTGATTGCATAATATATAAAATGAACAATATTCACAGATGTCCCTCATATCAATCCATTCCAAACTACAGGCATTTGTATATATTTATTCTGTCTTTCTTTGGTTGGTTCCAAAAAGCTAAGCTGAGGTTCTATAGTATTAGTATATAGGTAGGAAAAAAAAGCAAATCAAAACTGAGGACTATTGAGTTATATAAATTGGGACAGCAAAGTGACACAGTGGATAAAGCATCAAACGTGGAACTAGTAAAACATGAATTCAAATCTGTCCTAAGGTACTAATACACACATAATAATTATTGTGACCTTAGGCAAATCATTTAACTGCCTCAGTTTTCCAATATATCATGTGAACTGAAGAAGGAAAGGGTAAACTCCTATGATATTTTTGCCAAGAAAACCAGAAATAGAATCCCAAATCATCAGATGTAAAGTCCGGATTAGCTCTCTGGAAGACCTTGGGATCAGCCCAAATCTTTGGTCCTAGTGGAGGAGTGAAGGAGACAGGAGACCTATCATGTGGCTGGTCAAAGATGGAATCTGGAATCTGGCATCTTCTCTTGTGTCTGTGGCTGAGAGAGAGTTCCCAGTTGTCTCAAACATTAAATACTTCAGTAGGATTATATCACTACAAACAAACTACACACGCGCCAAGTATAGAATATTACATCATTATATCACATTAAGCACGACACTAAGTATGTGCTTAACTAGAGAATCACTATTTCATCAATCATACTGAGTCTTAAGTATACTTTTTTCAGAGTTCTGGTCCTCTATAATCAGATAGGACTGAACATGATTGAATAACAACAACACAAAAATTGACCCATAATGCATTTTAATTTTATATTCAGCATTGCCTATTAACTAAGATGGATATGATTATTTTGTTTTTTACATAGAAAAGTCTTGTAATTATTAATATTTCAGTTACAAAAGAAATTTGTACTTTAATCTATTATCAGTCAATATTAAGTGCTGTGTTAGATATGTTAGAAAAAACAAAGTTTAAATAAAACACTTTTCTCATAAACCACACAAATTAAAAAGCACCCAGGATACCCACAAAAATAAATGCCATGTAAAATAACGTAAGATAAATCCATAAGAAAAGTTTAATCAGACTTCTGGGGATGGGTTAGGAGAGTGATTGCCTTTCTCTTTTATTTGTTATTTTTCAACTTTAGTTTTTTTTTTAATTAAAAATATAGTTTTCAAAAGAGATACATATAAGATATATACAATAGAAATATATAACAGATTGATACCAGGAACAAGGAGGAAGGAGATCATTCAAACATCCTGAAGCAGCAATGACACAGCAGGAAGAATGAAAAATCCTTATATAGGAAGCCTTAGCTGGGAGACCACAAAGAAAGATTTTTTTTAATGATGTTTTTTTATTAATTTTATAATTATAACATTTTTGACAGTACATATGCATAGATTTTTTTTTACAACATTATCCCTTCTCCTCCCTTCTGTTCTGAATTTTTCCCCTCTTTCCCTCCACACCCTCCCCTAGATGGCAGGCATTCCTAGGCATATTTAATATCTTCTAGTATATCCTAGGTACAATATATATGTGCAAAACCGAATTTTGTTGTTGTTGTTGCAAAGGAAGAATTGTATTCAGAAGGTAAAAATAATCTGGGAAGAAAAAAAAATGCTCACAGTTTTCACTTATTTCCCAGTGTTCCTTTTCTTGGTGTAGCTGATTTTGTCTATCATTGATCAACTGGAATTGGATTAGTTCTTCTCTATGTTGAAGATATCCATTTCCATCAGACTACATCCTCATACAGTATCATCGTTGAAGTGTATAATGATCTCCTAGTTCTGCTCGTTTCACTCAGCATCAATTGATGTAAGTCCCTCCAAGCCTCTCTGTATTCCTCCTATTGGTCATTTCTTACAAAACAATAATATTCCATAACATTCATATAACATAATTTACCCAACCATTCTCCAATTGATGGACATCCATTCATTTTCCAGTTTCCAGCCACTACAAAAATGGCAGCAACAAACATTTTGGCACATACAAGTCCCTTACCCTTCTTTAGTATTTCCTTGGGATATAAGCCCAGTAGCAGCACTGCTGGGTCAAAGGGTATGTGCATTTTGCTAACTTTTTGGGCATAATTTCAGATCGCTCTCCAGAATGGTTGGATTCTTTCACAAATCCACCAACAATGCATCAGTATCCCAGTTTTCCCACATCCCCTCCAACATTCATCATTATTTGTTTCTTCATCTTAGCCAATCTGACAGGTGTGTAGTGGTATCTCAGAGTTGTCTTAATTTGCATTTCTCTGATCAATAGTGATTTGGAACACTCTTTCATATGAGTGGAAATAGTTTTAATTTCATCATCTGAAAATTGTCTGTTCATATCCTTTGACCATTTATCAATTGGAGAATGGCTTCATTTCTTATAAATTAAAGTCAATTCTTTGTATGTAGCGAGCTGTCGTCTCCAGAAGCTGTTGGATCACTCTCTGGGAAGACATCTGCTGTGTCTTCTACTCAAATCTCTCAGACAGATTCTTCTTCCTGTAGAGAACCGTTGTCTCCAGGCAGTTGCTGTTAACTCTTGTCCTTAGAAGTGACTTCCCTTCCTGCAGAGAGCCCCGTCAAGCCTGATGCAATGCAGAGTCTTTTCCTTGAATCTCCTCCAGCTCTTATCCTTCTCCATGTAGACTCACTCTCCAGGCCCACTGTTCTCTCTTTTATTCTCCCAGAGAATGGGCGTGGGATAATGCAAGGGCTTCTGGGAAGAACCACCTCAGCCAATGAGCCTGCTCCTTCCATCAAGTCAACCTGAGTTCTCACCTTGTAATTGTCCAACCTGAATTCTCACCTTGTCACTATCCAGACAACCCGAGTTCTCACTTAGTAATCCTAACATCTCCCCCTTTCTTTTGATTTAGAACATAGGACAGTCATGACCTTGAAACACAAATCCATCAATATGGGAAGTATTACAGATAATTACATAAATGACCTTGAAACATAAATCCATCAATATGGGAAGTATTACAGATAATTACATAAATTACATAAGCACATAGTAACGTAACACATGCTAGAAGTATATAACATAATCATAAATTGAAAATTTATAAATGTCCATAAGTCCATTGTCCATTAGTCTCATCTTGTGGGAGGAAGTCCAATGATTCCTGCTGGTTTTTAAAGTTCTTTAACAGTCTTCTTATTATCCATGCTCTTTCAGTGTCAGATGTTTCTTAGATCTTCTCCTTTATTTTGAGGTCTTTCTCTTTTTCTGTCTCTCTCTGATGGACAAGGCGAATATGACTCGTTGGCACCCATCTGATTCCTTCTCCTGCTGAAGAAATACAAGCAAACCCTCTCTCCCAGGCAGTTAACCTATCTAATTTCCTTCTATTTACCACTTTCTAAATCTCTTCTCATCATCTGACAATTACATTGGAGTTGTTTGCACTGGGCACAGCCCTGTTGGTTTAAAAGGCCTGTATTCTCCCCAAGTGTAATCCATTTTTGCAATCTGATTGCCTTTTGGCTCACTTATTAGGTAATCCCTTTCTGCCATGTGATTGCTTTTCTGCTGGTTGATCAAATCAGAGTCCTGACCTTCTAAAGGCTCTTTGGGTGTAACATCAGCTGCCATCATGCCCCAAGTCTTTTTTGCCTGGGGCCCTGGACCTGGGCTCCTCATCCCATTTCCCTGAATTATTCTACACTCTGATGCCCAATGGAGTCCTCTGTTGCATTTTGGACATGGGGTTTTAGGTCTTCTCTCACCCTGTTTCCTCACTGTATCTCCATACTACACTGAGCTCTTAGATGTCCAATTTTTCCACATTGAAAACATCTCCGAGTTTCTCTAGAAGTCCCTTGCCAGGAGGGACCCTGTCTTTCCACATTCATCATTGTCCGGGTGTAAAAAGCATTTATTCCCACTGTAGCACAGCGTCTTATGATCTCCTCTAAAGGAGCATCTTTGTCTAATCCCCATATAATTCTTTTGCAAATCTCATTGGCATTTTCCTTAGCCAGATGTCTGGTCATTATTTCTGTAGCTGAATTTTCTCCAATAGTTCTTTTGACAGCAGTTTGCAAACGTCCCACAAAATCTGCAAAAGGTTCATTGGGACCTTGCTGTATTTTAGTGAAAGCCTCTCCATGATCTTTCTGTCCAGGAAGGACACCCCAAGCTTTTATTGCAGCTTTAGCAATTTGTTCATATATTGTCATGGTATAATCAGTCTGTTCTGAATTCTCTCCATACTGACCTTCACCAGCTAAGTGCTCAAAAGTGAATTGTGTGTTAACTCCTATTTCCAAATTGCATCTGACTTGAATTTTACATAATTCATGAAATTCCGCAAGCCATAATAAATTTTCTCCAGGTTCCAGGCATATCCTTGCTATGGATTTCCAATCATTCGGGGTTAGGACTTCATAAGACAAACCATCTAGTAACATTTTGACATAAGCTGATGTAGCCCCATAAAGGGTACAACCTTTTTTCAAATCCTTAATTTTATTCAAATCTAAAGGTGCATATCTTCTCCTTTTATTACCTACAGAGTCAATCTCTTCAATCACAGGATATGCATGTATAAAATCACTTATATCCTGTCCTTCTCTCTTAGCTTTAACCAATGCTTTTTCTAATCTTGTCATAGGCTTAGGCTGCTTCACAGGCAATTCTATTTGTGTTTCTGCCTCTTCCTCTCCTCCTTCTTGCTCCACCCATGAAGGGTTAATTGAGGGAGGAGATGGGAGGTGCTCTTGTTGCTGTTGCTCAGAATTGTACTTAACTTCATTGTTATCTGATTCATCCTTTTCACCTAGTTTAGTTGACACTTCCCCATTTTGCTCCTTCATCTCTTCCTTTAGAATAACATTTTTTAAAGCCATTTGGATTAAATTGTAGGTATGAATTGTATCTTTGGAAACTGAGTTTGGTCTGGAACCAAAGGGTAAAATGTCACAAAGGTAATTGTACTGTTCACCTAATTGCTCTCCTACTAATTTCCACTCATCTGGATCCAATTCTTCTTCCAGAGAAAAAGAAGGACATATAACCTTCACAGTTCTTAAAAGTTCAGTAATCTCCTCTAAAATTATAATCAAGCCTTGGCTTTTCATAACCTTGATGATGCTCTCTAAACATTTTCCTTGAACAGAAGGTGTTTGCCCCATTTCAATATAAGAGATTCCTGGTTTAGCCCTTAACAAGTTAAGTTCCTTATTTATCTATTAGCATGCTCACCTAATCTTTAACAAAGTTTCCTCGTTACTCACGGTTCTGGGTCAGAGACACTGAGATCTGGATGGGAGGCTTTTCCACTGGAATCAGGACCGTGTCTGTCCCTGTTCGGGCACCAAATTGCGAATGTCTGGTCTAGCTCCTCTTGTCAGGATAAGCAAAAGTCCTTGCCCCACGTTGGGCACCAATTGTAGCGAGCTGTCATCTCCAGAAGCTGCTGGATCGCTCTCTGGGAAGAGATCTGCTGTGTCGTCTACTCAAATCTCTCAGACAGATTCTTCTTCCTGTAGAGAACCGTTGTCTCCAGGCAGTTGCTGTTAACTCTTGTCCTTAGAAGTGACTTCCCTTCCTGCAGAGAGCCCCGTCAAGCCTGATGCAATGCAGAGTCTTTTCCTTGAATCTCCTCCAGCTCTTATCCTTCTCCATGTAGACTCACTCTCCAGGCCAACTGTTCTCTCTTTTATTCTCCCAGAGAATGGGCGTGGGATAATGCAAGGGCTTCTGGGAAGAACCACCTCAGCCAATGAGCCTGCTCCTTCCATCAAGTCAACCTGAGTTCTCACTTTGTAATTGTCCAACCTGAATTCTCACCTTGTCACTATCCAGACAACCCGAGTTCTCACTTAGTAATCCTAACATTTGTATGTTTTGGATATGAGGCCTTTATCAGAACCTTTAACTGTAAAATGTTTTCCCAATTTGTTACTTCCCTTCTAATCTTGTTTGCATTACTTTTGTTTGTGTAAAAACTTTTTAATTTGATGTAATCAACTTTTTCTATTTTGTGATCAATAATGATCTCTAGGTTTCCTTTGGTCACAAATTCCTTCCTCCTCCACAAGTCTGAGAGGTAACCTATCCTATATTCCTCTTATTTGTTTATGATCTGGTTCTTTATGCCTAGATCATGGACCCAGTTTGATCTTATCTTAGTATGTGGTGTTAAGTGTGGTCCATTCCTAGTTTCTGCCATACTAATTTCCAGTTTTCCCAGCAGTATTTGTCAAATAATGAATTCTTATCCCAAAAGTTGGGATATTTGGGTTTGTCAAACACTAGATTGCTATTTTTATTAACTATCTTGCCCTGTGAACCTAACCTATTCCAGTGATCAACTAGTCTATTTCTTAGCCAATACCAAATGGTTTTAGTGACTGTTGCTTTATAATATAGTTCTAGATCAGGTATAGCTAGACCACCTTCATTTAATTTTTTTTTTCATTACTTCACTTGAAATTCTCGACATTTTGTTGTTCCATATTAATTCTGTTGTTATTTTCTAGGTCATTAAAATAGTTTCTTGGGAGTCTTATTGATATAGCACTAAATAAATAGATTAGTTTAGGGAGTATTGTCATCTTAATTATATTTGCTCGGCCTATCCAAGAGCACTCAATGTCTTTCCAATTATTTAAATTTGACTTTATTTTTGTGGCAAGTGTTTTGTAATTTTGCTAATATAATTCCTGACGTTCCTTTGGTAGATATGTTCCCAAATATTTTATACTATTGTTCGTTATTTTGAATGGAATTTCTCTTTGTATCTCTTGCTCTTGGATTGTGTGGGTAATGTATAAAAATTCTGAGGATTTATATGGATTTATTTTGTATCCTGCAACTTTGCTAAAGTTCTGAATTATTTCTAATAGTTTTTTTAGCTGAGTCTTTGGGGTTCTCTAAATATAACATCATGTCATCTGCAAAGAGTGATAGTTTTTATTTCCTCATTTCCTACTCTAATTCCTTGAATCTCTTTCTCGGCTCTTATTGCCTAGGCTACCGTTTCTAGTACTATATTGCATAGTAATGGGGATAGTGGACAAACTTGTTTCACTCCTGATCTTACTGGGAAAGGTTGCAGTTTATTTCTATTGCATATTATGCTTACTGAAGGTCTTAAATATATGCTCCTGATTATTCTAAGGAATAATCCATTTATTCCTATACTCTCCAGCGTTTTTAGAAGGAATAGATGTTGGACTTTATCAAATGCTTTTTCTGCATCTATTGAGATGATCATATGTTTTTTGTCAATTTGATTATTAATATGGTCAATTATACTAATAGTTTTCCTAATATTAAACCAGCCCTGCATTCCTGTTATAAATCCTACTTGATCATAGTGTATTATCCTGGGGATGATTTTCTGAATTCTATTTGCTGTAAAGGGCCTAGAACCGATCTTCTCTGTGTGGAAGGGAGCCACCCTAATGTCAGTCAACTCCAGAATGTTGCTCCCAGTTGATTAATAGAGCTACATGTCAGTGGATGGGTAGAGCTATGAGTCATCTGGCCATAAAAGGAGAAACCCGACTAGGCATTGATAAGGGAGCTGGCCCCCCCCACGATGGGAGGTTTCAGGGAGGGTCCGACAACCTCTATAAGAGGAATAGCCAGCGGCAACTCGGAGAGACATTTTGGGTGCAGACAATAAAGACCAGTTCTGCTACATGTTGGCTCTCTGTTTGCTTATTCCCCGCTCCTGTCTCCGGAGCGGGGCCGCAGACGTCCGAAGGCTGGTGATAGCGTGAGGCGTGCAGTAAGAAACTTTCAGTTTCCAGTGAAGCTGCAGGAAAGCAGACCCACAACAAGTGGCACCTTGAACAGGGACCTGGGCAGTGTATTCGCTGGAACAAGGAAAGGTAAGTAGAAAGACGCGCTCCTTGATTTTTAGAATCAAGAAGAAGCAAACAGCCTGACTGCTTAGACGCAGTTAGATGAGGCATGGGACAAAAAATAGTTAAAGCCCATATCGAGCCAACAGATTCAGGAGTATATGCTTCATAGCTATATAAACTCTGTAAAAAGAATGGAGTGGATCTTAACTTAAAAGCCTGCAGAGCCTGGATAGAAAAAGTAGAGCTCTGTGTCTGTCTGTGTATGTTTGTCTGCTTTGAATTTTTTGTTCTGTGTTAAAAGTTAGCAAGCTCATAAGAGATAAGAATTCAGCCTCTGTGTTACAGGCTTAGAAAAATAACAGGCTGAATTGTGGAAATTGAAATTCATTCAGAATAGTAATTCTTTCAGAGTGGTTCAAAATGTATTGGTCTTAAAAATTTTGTGATTTTAAACTTTTTAACCTGTTGTACCAATTTGTAAGTAAAACAAACAAACAAAAAAAAACTTGACTATTTTAAACTGGTGGGAAAGTTTTCTCTGAAAAGCAGATTTTCAAAGCCTGCTAAAGGGGAGTAACGGCATTACAATCTTATCTGCTTAATACCGCCTGGGAAGCTTCTTACTAGTGGCCTTGAAGCACTCAGGCAGAAGAAAAAAAAAACAAAAAAACAAAAAAACAAAAAAACAAAAAACTATTTGGTTTGCTTCTGAAACATTGGGTAATTTGTTATCATTATGGGTTATGAATCTTGAAGTTTAAAGTTTAAAAAAAAAGGTGATTAAAGAAAAGGGCCAAGAGAGATTGATTTGCAAAATTAAATAATAGTTTAAATGAAGCATCTAGTCAGAAGAGTTATTGGTTTGGAAGTGTTTAAAGTATGTCAGAGAAAGTTTGAGTAAGTAGGCATTGGGAAGAGAGAAACAGAGAGATGGGACAGGAGAATAAAGGTGATTTAAGAAGGATTTATTAGTGGGAGCAAATGATTTCAAGAAGAAATCAGTGGGGAAAAGAAGGAACTTGTTGGAAAAGGTAGTCACGGAGAGGTGACTGTGAGATGGAATGTATTTTTGCAGGGGTAGAGCAGCAATAGGAAGCTGCAGCTGTTTCTGGTTGAAGAAAGCAAACTGATTTAAAGGGATTCAAAATTCTTCCTTATATCCAATATTTGAAACCAAGGATTTGTTTTTAAGGAAATATGTTATGTCTTTACTTTAACATCTGAAAACTTTACAACTAAACAGGCTTATTGCTCAGACTCCTCCCTTAGGGTTTCAACAGTGCATGAGTTCTAGCTTGGAGACGGGGTCCTGGTTAGGACATGGAAGGAGGACAAGCTGACCCTGAGCTGGAAAGGACTGTTCCAGATCCAGATACAGCAGTGCTACATAGGAAAGAGAGTGGGCTCTGAGGGTGTGGACTTCCCAACTGAATGCAGAGAACAAGCTGAGACAAACATTGAAAAGCAACTGATAAACTGTGCATGTAAAATCTTGATAGTGGTATTGAAACCTCACTATTAGATAAAATATCTATTACTGACACCTCCCCCTCCTACAAAACATCCTCCATCAATCATAAGAGTTCCTAAAACTTGTACCAATAATGTAACTTTTCCTCCTCTGATGAATTGTGTTAGAAAGAAAAGAACCTGGTATGACACTTTATTTGGTGGTGCTGGAACTGGTTTCGGTATAGTTAATTCAATAGACCTTGAGATCTTGGCCAGCAGACTGCGCAGTGCTGGACAAGCTGTTTCTCAGGCTTTGACTGTAAATGCTCAAATAGTTGCCCACGACGATTCTACTCCACCAAAATACATTATAATATCAAGGCCAATTTCTACAGATTTTTGATGATAGTATTATTACTAGTTTGGGTTTTACTGGAAATATTAGTAAATTATTTAAGTGGACCAAATGCTCTTTACAAAATATGTATACCTAGATATAAAAGGAAAATGCTCAGAGATTGTTGCAATGTGGGATTATATGTTTAATTTACCAGAAGCATGGAAAAACAATGACCTGAAAATGCTATGTGTACTTTTTTTTTTGGTGTACTGGAACTATTGTGTATTGTCAAGTTAAGATATGGACTGTTATGTGTTAATTTCATGTATTACCTTTTGTCTTACCTGATTACTTTGCTTTACTTCATATATATGGATATCCTGAACAGATCTTAAGTTATGAAGAAACTATTAGAGTCTTATCAGTGCGCATTAAATGAACATCAAATACAGACTCTTATAGCTGCAGGACAACTTATCGAGGCCTCTCATTTAGTAACATCGGATACTAACCACCATTGGTATGATTTCTTATTTAGATCAGGTAGCGCTACCATTTATTTTAATAGTTTAGCCATACCCATATTATTATTATTGTTCTTTTTGTAATTATGTATGTGTAATTGTCATATGTATTGGAAAATGAAATTAATTTACTCTAATTTCACCCCACTAGCTCAGTCCTCTTATTATTTTCGTGATCTTAAGGCCAAATAATTAAGAAATTTAAAATTTCATATTAGCATTATAAGCTCACTCAAATCTAACAGGCCTCAGCTTCCAAATTATGGGAACTTGACCGTTCCATGAACTCTGTATATTTTTGACACTAGATGCTAGGAACTAGCCATTCCTAGAGATGTTTGTGCTCCAGAGAAGAGTGGCTCCCTCCCTGGGCATAGACAATTAATAAAGAACTGTCAAGATACAGACGATACAGAACGAGTCAACTAGTGAAGCCCTTCCGTACCCCGCACCTGCACAGATGTATGTGCCAAACCCTTATATAAATTTTTGGCAAAAATCCTTCTTTGTCTATAGACATGATAAGAAAATTAACTAGAATGAACAGAACCTTAAAAACTATGCTCATTAAACAAAAAGGGGGAATGGGATGCAAGAAAATAACTCAACAAGATATTGATAAAGCTCTCTTCACTATCAATTTTTTGAAATTTGACGATGAGGGATTAACCCCAGCCATGAAGGCTTTAGTTGAAAATACCATGGGTAATAAACCAGAAAGAAAATAAATGACAGAAAAATCGGAAAATGATTCCAAAGAATTAAGATTGGAAAAGATAATGTATAAAGATGAGAATAACGTTTGGAAAGGCCCTTACAAAGTTATTGTGAGAGGCAAAGGATTTGTTTGTGTCTCAACAGGGGAAAAGGAGAAAAGATGGATCCCGATCAGAAGGACCAGGTTGGTACGAGAAAAAGAAGATGAATCCATCGGGGCAGAGGAGAAAGGAGGAGAAATGGAAAAAACCGAACCCAACGAGCAAAGAGAAGAGAAGGAAGACGAGAAACTCAAATGCAAATGAATCAAATTGCATGCATGTTGTTAGGATTAAGTAGCCTGATAGGAGGGGTGAAGAGTGAGGAGAGAAATATGATTGCAGATTTGTCTAGTTTTCAAATGGTCACTTGGCGTCATCAGCCTATACCATTAGCCACGTTAGGAAATGTTTCCTTTTTGGAAGGGATGGGGGCGTACAAAGAATCAAAACTATGGAAGGAACATTTTAAGAAGCTCACTTTCATTACTCGGGATGTCCCTTTATGCCTGACATATAACTTAAAGATAAGTTCATGCATTATGCTGGAACCTTTTAGAATTAAGCAATCATCCCACAAAACGAGCGACCTAAATGACTTGACTAGCGAGATGATAGTTGAGATGTTGGTTGTTCCCCACGTGGAACATGAGATAGAAGATAAAGTTGAAAGTCCCCTTCCCCCTTGTACCCCGGTTATGAACTCGCCTTTATTTTCACCTTTGATCAGTTGTTCCACGGGCGTGTTTCGTAAAGGGCCCTTTTTGCCAGAAGTTAATATCAGCTTTTGGAATGGGGAGACAGATGAGGCACCGGTACTGGTTGCACCAACACCCATAGTGGAAGGGCATATTCAGAATCACCTATGGAAGATAGGTCTGACACTAGCAATTACGAATATTTCAGTTATAATTAATGGTCCTCTACATGAACATCCTACCGAACTGCTGGTGCTGCTGCATAGAGTTTGGAAGAAGGATTTTGGAGAAAGGTTTGGAAGTTTACTAGGGAAAAATACTACCTGCTTTAAACACTCTAGGGTTAATCAGATTCAGACTTGCTTCCCTTTTAAAGGTAGAGTTCAGTCATTTGATGGTGCAGCCTTTTTATTATGTTTGATAGCGTCAGTTGAGCGAGTCAATGATACCTAGAGGGCATCCTGCTATGACGCGATTATCACCAATGAAATTGGGGAAAAGACCTTAGCCTTTAACAGCGGGGTTATATTTTTATTGAAGAGTCCCCCTATCACCCCACGCCCTCCTTCTGAGGGTAAGAAACAAGATGGCAAGGGTATGATTCCAATGTATACTCTACACGCGGCTAAGGCACCAACTCATTGGGCTATAACTCCTAATCTTCCCAAATTACAAATGATGACATGGGTTCATGAAAGTATCCCTTTAAAATTGACTGGTAATGGCTCATTCTTGGTAGGCTCACACATTCACCCAGGGTACCCAGAGCGACAACCTCAAATGTTTAAACAAAGTAAAGACAGCCTAACTTTTATGACAACCCACTTGCCACTGTGCATAGTTCTTGAGGGACAAGGGAATGATTGGTATGCAACCATGAAAAGGCTGAATAGAAGTCATCTGCTACACAGTAATGATGAGTTAAATAATATAAGTACCAGTATGATGGTGCAGATGAAGGAAATACATGGGAAAAATACAATGAATGCTGTGAGACAGCGACGTACTGATTTGCCGAGTTGTATAGACTCAAAGTTGGGTGTAGTTTTTGGACAATTAAGGGAATGCAGTACAGGACTAATGAGGAAAAGCATATCTTTGCAAGATGGCACTGTGAACTTGACGTTTTGGGATCGGAATGCCGATTCTCACTCTCAACTAATTGCTCCTGTATTCTATTCTAATCATGTCCTGCAGCCACATCTGTGGAAAGTGGGATTAGTTACAAATAGGATAAAAATGCAGTTATATATATCTAATAATCAGGACAGGGAGTTGACTTTTACCCAATGGCATCGGGTTTTTGGCAATAAGAATTCCACTTGTAGACGGGGAGTTTTTCCAAATAGTACATTGTGTTATAGCTTTGAAGGACAATTGTGGACTCTGGGTAATGCATTGTTCCTGATATGTTTGAACTCAAACTATAAGATAACCAAAGCAGAAGGGGTTCTTCAAGGACTGTTGAAAAATCTGCACCATAGAGGAAAACGGGAAGGTGGCAGTATGTTTTTATTACTGGCGGCCTTGGCTCTGAGTATCTCAGAGGAATTCCAGATAAGAGAACTGAATACACAATTAACTATTGTGGCAGAGAAGCTGCAGAAGTACATGACTGAAAATGACTTGGCCTGGAGACACCAGGAGGCCATAGACTCTATGCTGATTTCTCAAATAACTCAACTGCAATATGTTTCCTTGGAGTTAGTGAAACAACAAGCTTTGTTGTCCCGATATGTGAAACTTACTTGTAGCTTTTTATATCGTGCCTCTTGTATATTACCTGTGTTATATAATTGCTCTGATTATGCATATCTTGAACGTCTTTTACGTAATGCTTCTATGCAAACGTCTTTACAAAATGAATTAATGGCCCTTGACAAAATTATAAATGGATTGGAGAATGTGACAATTGATTTCAATAAGCAATGGGAGGAATCGACCTCCTCTTTGATGGCATGGTTGAATGGGCTTGACTATCACAATGTAATTCATTGGTTAATTCTTGGGTGTGTTGCCCTAGTCCTTGTACTGTTAATGTTGTGTTTTTTGCCTTTGATAATTCGAGCCATACTTTTTGCACTATGTCTGTCTCTGACAGAACTGAAGGCATCTAATGTCTTAAATGCCAAAGGAGATTTGTAATCAACCCCTGATCAATGAGCCTAATGTTGTATATGTATTTCGATATTATCTATTTGTATTTCCATTTCTGGTGCTCTGGATATTTTCTATTTTGATATTTTTCATAATTGATATTCCTGATGCTCTACCCCCATTTATGTCCTTCCAAGTTGTGATGGCTGCTTAACCGCCCTCTTATTAAACAAAAAGGGGGAATTGTAAAGGGCCTAGAACCGATCTTCTCTGTGTGGAAGGGAGCCGCCCTAATGTCAGTCAACTCCAGAATGTTGCTCTGAGTTGATTAATAGAGCTACATGTCAGTGGATGCGTAGAGCTATGAGTCATCTGGCCATAAAAGGAGAAACCCAGCTAGGCATTGATAAGGGAGCTGGCCCCGCCCACGATGGGAGGTTTCAGGGAGGGTCCGACAACCTCTATAAGAGGAATAGCCAGCGGCAGCTCGGAGAGACATTTTGGGTGCAGACAATAAAGACCTGCTACATGTTGGCTCTCTGTTTGCTTATTCCCCGCTCCTGTCTCCGGAGCGGGGCCGGAGACGTCCGAAGGCTGGTGATAGCGTGAGGCGTGCAGTAAGAAACTTTCAGTTTCCAGTGAAGCTGCAGGAAAGCAGACCCACAACAATTTGCTAATATCTTATTTAAGATTTTAACATCAATATTCATTAAGGAAATTGGTCTATAGTTTTCTTTCTCAGTTTTCAATCTACCTGGTTTAGGTATCAGTACCATGTGTGTGTCATAAAAGGAATTTGATTGGACTCCTTTAATCCCTATTTTTTCAAATAGTTTATATAACATTGGGGCTAATTGTTCTTTAAATGTTTGGTAAAATTCACATGTAAATCCATCTGGTCCTGGGGATTTTTTCTTAGGGAGTTGGTTGATAGTTTGTTCTATTTCTTTTTCTGAAATGGGACTATATAGACTACTTACTTCTTTCTCTGTTAATCTGGTGAAGCTAAAATTTTGAAGGAATTCTTCCATTTCATTTAAGTTATCGAATTTATTGGCACAAAGTTGAGCAAAGTAGTTCCTAACAATTGTTCCAGTTTCCTCTTCATTGGTGGTGAGTTCTCCCTTTTCATTTTCAAGACTAACAATTTGCTTTTTCTCTTTCCTTGTTTTAGTCAGGTTTACAAAGGGTTTGTCTATTTTGTTGGTTTTTTCATAGAACCAACTCTTAGTTGATTTAATTAATTAAATGTTTATTTTTTTTTACTTTCAATTTTATTAATGTCACCTTTTATTTTTAGAATTTCAAGTTTCATATTTGTCTGGGGGTTTTTAATTTGTTGCTCTTCTAGCCATTTTACTTTAAAGCCCAATTCGTTGGCCCTCTCTTTCTCTCTTTTATGCAAGTAGGCTCTAAAGATATAAAACTTCCCCTTATTACTGCTTTGGCTGTATCCCACACATTTTGGTATGATGTCTCATTATTGTCATTTTCTTGGGTGAAGTTATTAATTATGTCTATGATTTGCTGTTTTATCCAATCATTCTTTAGTATGAGATTATTTAGTTTCCAATTATTTTTTGGTCTATTTTCCCCTGGCTTTTTACTGAATGTAATTTTAATTACATTGTAGTCTGAAAAGGATGCATTTACTATTTCTGCCTTGCTGCATTTGATTTTGAGGTTTTTATCCTAGTATATGATCAATTTTTGTATAGGTTCCATAAACTGTTTAGAAGAAAGTATACTCCTTCCTGTCTCCATTTAGCTTTCGCCAAAGATCTATCATATCAAACTTTTCTAGTATTCTATTTATTTCTTTGACTTCTTTCTTATTTATTTTGTGGTTTGATTTATCTAATTCTGATAGTGCAAGATCTCCCACTATTATAGTTTTGCTGTCTATTTCTTTTTGCAGCTCTCTTAATTTCTCTTTTAAGAATTTAGATGCTGCACCACTTAGTGTGTATATGTTTAATATTGATACTGCTTCATTATTGATGCTACCCTTTAGCAGGATATAATGCCCTTCCTTATCTCTTTTAATTAGATCAAATTTTTTTTTTGCTTGATCTGAGATGAGGATGGCTACCCCTGCTTTTTTGGCTTTGCCTGAAGCATAGTAGATTCTGCTCCACCCTTTTCCTTTTAGTTTGAATGTATCACCCTCTTTCAGGTGTGTTTCCTGTACACAACATATAGTAGGATTCTGACTTTTAATCCAGTTTACTAACTTCTTCCTCTTTATGAGGGAGTTTACTCCATTCACATTTATGGTTAGAATGACTAATTCTATATTGCTTGCCATCCTATTAACCCCTGCTTATCTTTTTCTCCTTTCCTTCGCTCTTACCCCCCTACCCAGTATTAAACTTGTGAACACCACTTGCTTTTCATAGCCCTCCCTTTTTAGTATCCCTCCCCTACCTTAAAGTTCCTCTTCCTATTTTACCCCTTTTTCTCATAATTTCTGTTTTTACTTTCCCCTTAGCTTACTCCTTCCCTTTCACTTTTCAATGAAGTGGAAGAAGTTTCACCAAAAATTGAATATGTCTATTGATACACACTATATTCATCTCTCTCCTTTCTTTCTCTCAGATATAATAGGTGAACTTTGCCTCTTCATGAGATGTAGTACCACCACTTTACCCTTTTTTATGATAAAATTTCCTTTCCACCTCTAGTTTCTAGGACAAATTATACCTGTGTTCTTTGCACATCTTTATGGCAGAAATATAGGTCTCAAGATTTCTTTTTACCTTTTTATCAATCTCTTGAGTTCTGCATTTGAAGATCAAACATTTTGTGTAGGTCTGGTTTTTTCATCAAGAATAGATGGAATTCATTTATTTCATTAAATATCCATCTTCTTCCCTGGAAAACGGTGCTCATTTTTGCTGAGTAAGTTATTCTTGGCTGCATACCAAGTTCCTTAGCCTTTTGGAATATCATATTCCAGGTCCATCGTTCTTTCAATGTGGATGCTGCTAGATCCCAGGTTATCCTTATTGTGGCTCCTCCATATCTGAATTGCTTTTTTCTAGCAGCTTCCAGTATTTTTTCCTTTGGTTGACGATTCTTGAACTTGGCCAGTATATTTCTTGGCGTTTTGATTTTAGGGTTCCTTTCAGTAGGTGATCGATGAATTTTTTCAATGTCTATTTTACCCTCTTTTTCCAAAATGTCTAGGCAATTCTCTTTGATAATTTCCTGGAAAATAGTGTCCAGGCTCTTTTTTTCCTCACATTTTTCAGGGAGTCTGATCATTCTCAAATTGTCTCTTCTGGATATGTTTTCCATTTCTGTTGTCTTTCCAATAAGGTACTTGACATTATTTTCAATTGTTTCAGTTTTCTGGTTTTGCTTGACTATTTCTTGGTTTTTCCTTGAATCATTCATTTCTACTTGTTTGAGGCTAATTTTCATTGATGTATTTTCTTCACTCACTTTTTTATATTTTTTGTAATTGTCCAATTGAGATTTTATCTTCTAAGGAATTTTTTTTCCACTTCATCCATTTTATTTTTCAGAGAGCTGTTTTCTTTTTCCAACTCACTAATCCTGTTTTCCTTGAAGTTGTTTACCTTTTCAATTCACTAATTTTATTTCTCAATGATTTGTTTTCTTTATCCACTCTGTCTTTAAATGCATGGAATGACTTCTCCAGGCTCCCTTGCCAAGCTTCCCTTTCCTTTTCCCATTTCTCTTCTAGCTCTCTTGTGAGAGCCTTTTTGATTTCCTCTATGAGATTATTTTGTATTAAGGAGCAGCTCATATCCCCCTTAGGGGATTTCTCTGGAGACAGTCTGCTTTTAGTGTCCTCAGAATTTGAAGTCTGCTTTCTCTCCATACAGAAGCTGTCAATGGTTAGAGCCCTTTTGAACTTTGTGTTCATTTTGTCAGAGCGAGAATCAAAGAAAACAAATTGACAAGAGAAACAATTGGTCTGTTTTGGGGGGGATGGGGCTGGATGGTGTTAAGGAGACTCCTCTACAGACTGAGGGAGACAGCATCAAGGCCCTAATAGGACAGTGATGACTATGCTGTGTCTGAAAGTGCTGAGTCATTCCAAGTGGGTGTGGGTGTGGCTAGTTCTGGAGAGAAACTAGCTCTCTGGGGTTTTATTCTTCACCTCTGGTAATTACACCCTCTCAGCTGCTCCTGGCTTGCTGCCAAGATGGAACATCCACACTGGGGTAAAAGTCTTTTAGCAGAAACAGAAGAGATGGTACCCCTCTCCCCTCTGGTCTGAGCTGTGTAAGCTGTCTTTCTCGCTCTGGCTTGCCTGCCCTCAGTCTGTGACGAGTCTGTTTGACCCTCCTCCGAGCAATCACAGACCTTTTCTTGCAAATTTCAAGGATGTCTTCTATTGGTCATTATTTGTGGGTTTCTTTTCTAGTCAAGCATTAACTCCAAGGCTTGTCATGAAGTAAGTCCTGAGAGAAAACATGGAGCTCAAGCAGCTGTCTGCCTTCATGCTGCCATCTTAGCCAGAAGTCCACAAAAAAATTTGAAAAACTACTTTTCCAAATTTGGTGAACTTGAAGACCATCCAATCACTGTAAAGTTACATCCAATCACATGGTGATCAAGGGGTTTTGACTTTGTACTGTTTCAAAAATCAGAGAGTATAGATAAGGTTATGGAACAGAAAAAACACAAACTGATTTGCAGAATGTTTCCAAGGGTCAAAGTCAAGAGGAAAAAAGAACATATTCGTTTTTGTTGTTGTGGCTGCCTTTCCTCAGTTACCCTTGAGAAAATAAGGGAGTACTATTGTGATTTTGGTGAGATGGACTCTGTAGAGCTCCTTCTCAAATACAGCACAAGATATAGATTGTGCTTTACTACTTTTCAGGAAGAAATAATGAAGAAATAATGGAAAAGATATATTTTGAGTTTATTAATCAGAAATCTATTTAATGTGAGATTCAATTAAAAAAAGAGAAAAAAATCTAAATATTTTGAGGAGTTTCCCAGAGCATAAGAAAAATATTTACATGAGGAAAATGTCTCTAGAAAATGATTCAGAGGAAATCAAAGTGTTTGCATAATTCTGCTTACCACTCCCATTCCACCATTTTTATATTTACATATCATTTTGTAGATACTACTAGATTCATATATTGCCTCCCCTAATGGAATGTAAACTCTTGGAGAACAGAGACGGTTTCCTTCTTTGGATTTCTATCCTCAAAATCAATATGAAGACATTTTCAAAGTATCTCTGAAGAACTTTGGAATCAACTGGAGTCACTGGCACTTAACCATCTAGCATGGCATGTCCACATCAAAGAAATGCCATGCTTTATAAACAAAAATTCAGTAGCTCAGAAGAAATGTGAGATGTGCAAATTTAGAGACATTTCTCTTTTAAATTTTCATATGAACTATCTGTACCAGATCCTTAGTAAAGCCTTTCAAACACATAATGGTCTGAGCACTCCCATTTGATTACACTGTACCTTGACCCCAATATAGTGATGTTGTTTTGGTCCTCTATAAGAATAAAGAACAACAATCCCCAACATTTAGCATAGTGCCATTGCATATAGCAAGTGGCTAATAAATTCTTATTGATTAATTTCTTGCTTGATTACTTAACTGATAGGCGACATTGGTGTTTTATGAGACTAACTCCAACTTAATTTTCCTTTTCTTCCCTTGGTTCCAGCTTAAATTCACTTCTATCTAAAATAAGTTAAGGAATTAATTAATTCATTCATTCGTTTTGTAAAAAGAATTGATTCGTATACTTACTTGCAAACCTCAGTGAGATTCAGTTTCTTCATTTGAAAATTTAGGGAGATGGATTAAGGTACCTCCAAGTTTTCTTATATCTTTATATCCATGATCCTATGAAAAAAGCTATGGTAATAATGATACATGCACATACACACACACACACACACACACACACACACACACAAATTTCTATGTCTGTCTTTCTAGCATGTTTTTGTAGTAGTTCTGGCACATTCTCAGGGATTTTCATAGGGGGCATTTAAGAATTGTCATTATCATTAAATTGTGTGATTTTCTTGCCCAAGTGCTATCATTAATATTAGTACACACACATGTATATATATATGTATATATATATATATATATATATATATATATATATATATATATATATATATATATATATATAGGCCGAGTGCAAGAATGAATTTATTCTGAATTTTCAAAACTATATATTGCTTCCCCCCATTTTAATATTTTTTTACACTTGCTGCCAATAGAGCTCCTGTGACTTCCACGAAGTGGTGATGACACCATTACTACTGATGTATTTACATAGTCCACATTCTCTTGCAGTTCTCACATTAAAATGCATTTTGGAAATGCAATCATGTGTAGTACATTATAGTTTTTTAAAGCTTTGATTAAAAAATATGCCATCATGTTTGTTATGAATCCACAGAGTGAAGTGCACCTAAAACATTACAATAATCATTTTATGATACAACAGGAAAGAGCAAAGATAACGGATTTTAGTCACTTTCATCAAGATCTAGGAGCAAAGAAAAGCTGTTAATAAATAAAAGAAAATGACTGTGGCACATTTGAATCAAATTGTCTTTCTTTTAAGTAAACTTGGCATTCCCAGTACAACATGTAAACTTGTTAAAGGTAAAAGTTTCATATTTTAATCTTTGAAATTCCATATACCCAGCATAGTGCCTTGTACACAGTTAAGTGCTTGATAAATGGTTTTGAATGTAGACTACATAGATCATAGATTGTGAACATTAGAATATAGATCAAAATATTTTGAAGTTGGAATGAATCTTGGAGGTCATCCCTTTCATTTTCTCATTTGACAGAAAGAACTTGTGACCCAGGAGGATTAGATTGATGAAGATGTCTTATTTGATTAGTAGCAGAAATGTAACTTTAACCCACTTATTAGACAAATAAAAGTCAGCCAAGATTTCGTCCCTTATTATTGCAAAAGGAAACATTTGCCAGAAGTTGTTTTGTTTTCGTTTAGTTTTGTTTTTATTCTCATCACTATATTAACTTTAAAAATTTAGTTAAGAATTTATGTCTTCACTTGATGACAGATAATACAATGGTTCTCCATAAATTTACATGAGTTTATCTTTCATTTGTTTTAAACTATAGCACCTTTCAAAGAAATTAAATCTATTTTTAATGTACATTACATAAAGTTTTCCCTTTTGTTTTCTCTTAAAGTTTTCAGAGGGCATACAGGAACTCAGTAACAATATTTTGACTTCATCATGTCAACATAACTCAGTAGACTTTCCCTAAGTTATCTTGATGGACAAAGGAAATCTTTGGGAATTGAAAAGGACATGTCTGTCTTCAAGGAACTTTTCAATTCAGTTGACAAATAAGAAAAGTCCACAATTGGGACTTTGTCTTTTGAAAAAAGACTGCTAAATTTAGTATGAGAAGTTGGTAAAAAATTCTACTTCTTCCACTTCCAACTTGTACAATCCTAACCCTAAAAGACATTAAAATCTCTCTCTCTCTCTCTCTCTCTCTCTCTCTCTCTCTCTCTCTCTCTCTCTCTCTCTCTCTCTCTCCCCTTCCCTCTGTTAATTTTAACAAAGTGAAGAGTTTGAATTACTTGATCAGTAAGGCCGCTTCCAGATATATATCATTGTTAATTCATATCTAGTTCTTCCTCTTTCTCTCTTTTCCTCTCTTGTATCTGTTTAGCATATACAGATTATGGATTTTTGTGATCATCTTTTTAATCCTTAATTTGTTGTAGAAACTTGCTAATAGTAGCAGGTAAAGTATGAAATAAAATCATTAGACTAGAATTCAGTCTAGTTATAGATGTGATTAACCATTTTGTCATCAGTCCTGTACCAACCTCCTAGCCAGTAATCATTTCTTCAGAGATCTAACCTTTCATCTCTGGATTATTAACACTGATTGATGAATTATTTCATATGATCCTCTTCTGTATCTAGTCAAACTCAAACATATCATGCTTTATACCTAGACTGTTTTCCTCATAGCTGTCCTATTGCCACACACAAATATTCATTTCCTTACCCCCTTTCAAGCTCTAGAACATATTAATATATATATATATATATATATATATATATATATATATATATATATATTTGTCTTTGACATTAAGAGTGAGTCAATTTACTTCACTATGGCTCTATCTATAATATATAGGACTTTCCAAAACCAAACTCAATTTGCTATTTCATTTTTGTCTTGAATATAAGCTCAAAAATCATTTTTATAAGTCAGGCACACCATGTCTTGAACAGAGTGGCAATTTATTTGATAATTATCACTCTGCTCCTTTTTCCTCCAGGGCAGAGATTCTCTTACTTTGTATTTACATTTATTTTATTTAGTTGAGTTCTTGGCACAGAGTATTTGTTTAAAATATATTTTGAAAATTATTCCTTGTTTCATTTATCTATGAATACCTAAGTGTTGGGGAGATCACATTCTAGTTTATTTCTAATTGCTATTTTGTTTAAAAAATGTGATGAGTCATATTGGGTGTTATTATCTAAACACTGTTTCCTAAACTATCAAGAAAAATAAGTACATTCTGGTAACCCGGGAGAGGTAATACAAGTCCAGAACTTCTACTCAAACAGGGGATAAAAGCAAAAGCACTAGGTGTACTTTATGGATATCAAGGACAGTCAGTTCAAAGACAGAAGAGAGAGATGGAATCCTTTTAGCTGGAATGTGGAATATACATTGGAGAGTAATATGAAATGGAAAAGTAGGCAGGAACTAGACTGTGAAATACTTCCACTTAAAATGACATTAAATTAAATAGATATTATTTGGGTTCCAACCAAATTATTAAACTAGATTTGTTCAATTACTTAGAAATTCATGTATTTGTTAAAAGTTACAACAAATATTATAGCCTATTGTTGATGTCCCTGACTAATTCTGGTTTCTACTCTGAGTTAGGTTTGGATATTTTTGCTTATAAATTTGGTTATAGAAACAACATATATGACAATATTAAAACACTAGTTGAGTCACTCTTTCCAAAATAGCCTATAATTCTCGTTCAACATTATGACTCAATAACAGGGTCATTATATCTGTATAATTTTTACAAATGGATGTTCAGTATAAGGTAAATTATTATCATCGCCAAAATTTTCCCAAATAATTCTGCCTTTCTACCTCTCTTAATTATACTGGGTCAATGTAGCAAAACATTAATTATTATTACATGGGAGGAAAGAAAATATAAAATCCATGGCAGAATGAAATTATATGAATGCTTAACAAAAATTCACCTTAATAACTTAACAGTGTTATAGAAAATATATTGTCCAATATTTTAAATCAATTTCCAAATCATACATTGATAATTCCCTGTTTAATAAAGGTAACATTTTAACTATGTATTACAATATCTTAAATTCATTATGGAATTATTTTGCTACTTTGAGAAATAAAAATTTTAAATTTGTATTACTTAGAAAAATAATGAGTCAGAAGGCATTAGATAAATGCAACTAACTATTTTATCCAGAAAAAAATCAGATCATGGTAATTAGTCAATATAAGCCAATTTAAATCACTACCTCTATGGTAATAGAAATAAAATTCATCAATGAAAAAAACCTTTAAGTGAAACACTTTTAAAGTATTAAATCGCATATGAAATATGCTGATGATTTTTGAGTATCAAAGTTGCTCAGACGGTTAGATGACCTCTAAATTTGCTATGCCCTCAAAAGTAACCTATAACCAAGTAACTGTTAGCAGATATATTGTCTGCCTCTGGATGTAAATATAGAGCCTGGAAGGTGTAGCGAGCTGTCGTCTCTAGAAGCTGCCGGATCGCTCTCTGGGAAGAGATCTGCTGTGTCTACTCAAATCTTTAAGACAGATTCTTCTTCCTGTAGTGAACCGTTGTCTCCAGGCAGTTGCTGTTAACTCTTGTCCTTAGAAGTGACTTCCCTTCCTGCAGAGAGCCCCGTCAGGCCTGATGTAATGCAGAGAGTCTTCTTCTTTCTCTGAGAGTCCTCTCTTTTATTCTCCCAGAGAATGGGCGTGGCATAATGCAAGGGCTTCTGGGAAGAACCACCCCAGCCAATGAGCTTGCCCCCTCTATCAAGTCAACCTGAGTTCTCACCTTGTAATTGTCCAGAAAACCTGAATTCTCACCTTGTCACTGTCCAGACAACCTCAGTTCTCACTTAGTAATCCTAACATCTCCCCCTTTCTTTTGATTTAGAACATAGGACAGTCATGACCTTGAAACATAAATCCATCAATATGGGAAGTATTACAGATAATTACATAAATTACATAAGCATATAGTAACATAGTAACATAACACATGCTAGAAGTATATAACATAATTGAAAATTTATAAATGTCCATAAGTCCATTGTCCATTAGTCTCATCTTGTGTGAGGAAGTCCAATGATTCCTGCTGGTTTTAAAGTTCTTTAACAGTCTTCTTATTATCCATGCTCTTTCAGTGTCAGATGTTTCTTAGATCTTCTCCTTTATTTTGAGGTCTTTCTCTTTTTCTGTCTCTCTCTGATGGACAAGGCGAATATGACTCGTTGGCACCCATCTGATTCCTTCTCCTGCTGAAGAAATACAAGCAAACCCTCTCTCCCAGGCAGTTAACCTATCTAATTTCCTTCTATTTACCACTTTCTAAATATCTTCTCATCATCTGACAATTACATTGGAGTTGTTTGCACTGGGCACAGCCCTGTTGGTTTAAAAGGCCTGTATTCTCCCCAAGTGTAATCCATTTTTGCAATCTGATTGCCTTTTGACTGACTTATCAGGTAATCCCTTTCTGCCATGTGATTGCTTCTCTGCTGATTGATTAAATCAGAGTCCTGGCCTTCTAAAGGTTCTTTGGGTGTAACATCAGCTGCCATCATGCCCCAAGTCTTTTTTGCCTGGGGCCCTGGACCTGGGCCCCTCATCCCATTTCCCTGAATTATTCTACACTCTGATGCCCAATGGAGTCCTCTGTTGCATTTTGGACATGGGGTTTTAGGTCTTCTTTCACCCTGTCTTCTCACTGTATCTCCATATCTACACTGAGCTCTTAGATGCCCAATTTTTCCACATTGAAAACATCGCCGAGTTTCTCTAGAAGGCCCTTGCCAGGAGGGACCCTGTCTTTCCACATTCATCATTGTCCGGGTGTAAAAAGTATTTGTTCCCACTGTAGCACAGCGTCTTATGATCTCCTCTAAAGGAGCATCTTTGTCTAATCCCCATATAATTCTTTTGCAAATCTCATTGGCATTTTCCTTAGCCAGATGTCTGGTCATTATTTCTGTAGCTGCATTTTCTCCAATAGTTCTTTTGACAGCAGTTTGCAAACGTCCCACAAAATCTGCAAAAGGTTCATTGGGACCTTGCTGTATTTTAGTGAAAACCTCTCCACGATCTTTCTGTCCAGGAAGGACACCCCAAGCTTTTATTGCAGCCTTAGCAATTTGTTCATATATTGTCATGGTATAATTAATCTGTTCCGAATTCTCTCCATATTGACCTTCACCAGCTAAGTGCTCAAAAGTGAATTGTGTGTTAACTCCTATTTCCAAATTGCATCTGACTTGAATTTTACATAATTCATGAAATTCCGAAAGCCATAATAAATTTTCTCCAGGTTCCAGGCATATCCTTGCTATGGATTTCCAATCATTTGGGGTTAGGACTTCATAAGACAAACCATCTAGTAACATTTTGACATAAGCTGATGTAGCCCCATAAAGGGTACAACCTTTTTTCAAATCCTTAATTGTATTCAAATCTAAAGGTGCATATCTTCTCCTTTTTTTACCTACAGAGTCAGTATTTTCAATCACAGGATATGCATGTATAAAATCACTTATATCCTGTCCTTCTCTCTTAGCTTTAACCAATGCTTTTTCTAATCTTGTCATAGGCTTAGGCTTCTTCACAGGCAATTCTGTTTGTATTTCTGCCTCTTCCCCTCTTTCTTCCTCCATCTCTGAAGGTGGGGTTGATGTGGGCCTGTCAATAATCTGTTCTCTAGGCAGGGTTGAAGCTTCTTCAAGAGAATCATACCATAATTCCTCATTTAAATCCTCTTGCTCTAGGGAAAGATCTTGATCTTTCCTTTTTTCCTCACACTTCCTCCTCTGTTCATTTTTAGAACTTTTCCTTCTCCTACAACTTGCTTGATAGTTTAAGGCTAATTGAACTATGTTGTAGATATAAAATACTTCTGCAGAAATTGAACGAGGCCCATTTTTTGCTTGAAATTCTTTCATTTCATATCCCACTAGCTTCCATTTATCTACATCTATCTTTTCTTCCTCTAAGAACCAAGGGGATGTGCATCTTAATGCAGCCAAGAGTTTAGCAATCTGTACCCAGGTTACAAGTAAACTCTGCTCCTCAATTATCTTGATTATACTCTCTATAGTACCACTCCTGAATGAGGGTGGAGCTGAGGTTGCTTCTGGGGCTGGGGATGAGTCGGCTGAGGTCCAGGGATTGAATATAGCTAACATCTGTCCCATTTCAGCTATAAGAGATTCCTGGTTTAGCCCTTAACAAGTTAAGTTCCTTATTTATCTATTAGCACGCTCACTTAATCTTTAACAAAGTTTCCTCGTTACTCACGGTTCTGGGTCAGAGAGACTGAGATCTAGATCGGAAGCTTTTCCACTGGAATCAGGACTGTGTCTGTCCCTGTTCGGGCGCCAAATTGCAAAGGTCTGGTCTAGCTCCTCTTGTCAGGATAAGCAAAAGTCCTTGCCCCACGTGTGGACGCCAATTGTAGTGAGCTGTTGTCTCTAGAAGCTGCTGGATCACTCTCTGGGAAGAGATCTGCTGTGTCTACTCAAATCTCTCAGACAGATTCTTCTTCCTGTAACGAACCGTTGTCTCCAGGCAGTTGCTGTTAACTCTTGTCCAAAGAAGTGACTTCCCTTCCTGCAGAGAGCCCCGTCAGGCCTGATGTAATGCAGAGAGTCTTCTTCTTTCTCTGAGAGTCCTCTCTTTTATTCTCCCAGAGAATGGGCGTGGCATAATGCAAGGGCTTCTGGGAAGAACCACCCCAGCCAATGAGCTTGCCCCCTCTATCAAGTCAACCTGAGTTCTCACCTTGTAATTGTCCAGAAAACCTGAATTCTCACCTTGTCACTGTCCAGACAACCTCAGTTCTCACTTAGTAATCCTAACATCTCCCCCTTTCTTTTGATTTAGATTCCTGGTTCTCACTTAGTAATCCTAACAGGAAGGAACTGAGGTGAGCTAGGAAAGGAAGAAAAGAAGTTAGGAAAAGAAGTTAAGAAGAAAGAAAGAAAGAAAGAAAGAAAGAAAGAAAGAAAGAAAGAAAGAAAGAAAGAAAGAAAGAAAGAAAGAAAGAAAGAAAGATAAGAAAGAAAGAAAGAAAGAAAGAAAGAAAGAAAGAAAGAAAGAAAGAAAGAAAGAAAGAAAGAAAGAAAGAAAGAAAGAAAGAAAGAAAGAAAGAAAGAAAGAAAGAAAGAAAGAAAAGGGGAGGAGGAAGGGAGAGAGGGAAAGAGTAAGGGAGGGAGGAAGGAAGGAAAGGAGGGAAGGAGAGAAAGAGGGAGGGAGGGAGGGAGGAAAGGAGGGAAGGAAGAGAGAGAAGGAAGGAAGAAAGGAGGAAGGGATGAAGAAAGAGAAGGAGGAAGGGAGGGAGGGAAGAAAAGAAGGAATAGAATTGAATAATTTTCATTAGATAATTCATTGGGAGCATGCAGCAGTCTTCTACAGAATTAAAAAGAGAATTTGAGGAGAAAAATTACGGGAATTACCAGTTATTGGATTGTGAAAAATAGGGTGAGATAGGAAGCAAAAATTTAGGAAAGAACAGATAAACCAAAATTTGGGGAACTGTTCTAAGAGGAAAATGACCTGAGGGAAAACTGGCAGCCTGAGATACTACACACTGTTACACCAGAAGGAAGAGGCTTATTGGAGAGTAGTCAATTTTCCTGCAAAAGTCACCAATATGCAGGAAACCTAGTAGTAGTAATAAGAAACTCTATGGGGTATTGCTGAACTATGTCATAATTTTCTACCTGGGGCCTTGTAGTGTGATTTAACCTAAAGGGGAAAGGAAAAATAAACCCTCCATGTGTATGTGTGTATGGGGAGAAGGTAGCAGGTGTTTCATTAAAAGTTTGGTCTGAGAAAAAAATAATATCTGGATGCAAAATCAAGTATGACTTAATTTAAGGAGAATCCTAGAAAATCTGAGTAGGACAGACTCTGAGTTTCTTTGCATTTCAGATTCTCAAATATATATTGGCTGTAGCAGAAGGGAATAACCCACAAATTAGTTAATGTCTTATTCATATTTCTACCATATCTATTGTCTAGAAAAAATCATGTTTTATTTTTTATTTCCCTAATTGCATTTTCATTCAAGCCATTGATAACTTATGCTTGTTACTGCTTTTGAACTTCTTAAACAATTCTAAATTTTTCACAGTAAATTTCTAAATATAAGAATGTCAAATTTTAGTGATGAATCTAACAAAGAACCAAATGAAATAAGTAGTAGTTATTTGATAATTAAAAAAAGAAAGTAACCATATGAAGTAGCACTTGGAGGGATAACCTTAGAGTAAGGGAGACTTTCGTTCAAGGCTGATCACTCATACAGAGTGATTAAGACTTTAAGAAAGTCACTCTAAATCTCAATATGAAACACAACAATTTACAAAGAATTTGTACCCCTGATTTTAGGATTGAGTAACTGCTAGTATTTTCACATGAATGAAATTATAGATCCATGTAAAATTACAACAATAAAATTTTTTTACCTATATATGTCAAGAGATGTCCTGACATTCTACCTTAATCAAAGCTCAGTGGGACATGTACAAAAATGTTTGTGGCAACCCTTTTTGTAGTGTCCAGAAACTGAAAACTGAGTGGATGTCCATCAGTTGAATGCCTGAATAAGTTATGGTATATGAATATTATGGAATATTGTTGTATAAGGAATGATCAGCAGGATAACTTTAGAGAGGTCTGGAGAGAGTTATGTGAACTGATCCTAAGGGAACTGAGCAGAACCAGGATTTCATTGTACATGGCAAAGGCAAGATTATATGATCAATTCTTTTTTAAAATAATTTGTTAAAGCTTTTTATTTTCAAAAACCTATGCATATGTAATTTTCCAACATTGACACTTACAAAACATTGTGTTCCAAAATTTCCCCTCTTTCTCCCCATACCCCTTTCTAGATGGCAGGTAATCCAAATATGTTAAACATGTTAAAATATACGTTAAACCCAATATAGGCATACATATTTATACAATTATCTTGCTGCACAAGAAGAGCAGATCAAAAAGGAAACAAAATGAGAAAGAAAACAGAATGTAAGCAAACAACAACAAAAGAAGTGAAAATGCTACTTTGTGATCCACACTCAGTTCCCACAGTCCACTCTCTAGATGCAGATGGTTCTCTTCATCACAAGATCATTGGCATTGGCCTGAATCATAAATTTTCATGGATGTGGCTCTTCTCAAGAATGAGACAATTCAGGGCAATTTCAATATGTTGTGTTGATGGGAACCATCTACACCTAGAGAGAGAACTGTGGGAAGTGAGTGTGGATTACAACATATGATTTTCTCTTTTTTTGTTGTTTGCTTGAATTTTATTTTGTTTCTCTTTTTTTTTTCCCCTCTGATCTGATTCTTCTTGTGCAGCAAAATAATTGTATAAATGTATATGCCTATATTTGATTTACATATATTTTTTTTACCATATTTAACATATATTACTTGCCACCTAGGAGAGGGGGTGAGGCAAAGAAAATTGAAATACAAGTTTTTGCAAGGGTCAATGGTGAAAAATTATACTTTCATATGTTTTGAAAATAAAAATCTTCAATAAAAAGAAAAGAAAAAAAAGCTCAGTGGGATGTACAGAATAATTAATAACACATCAGTCTTAGCATATCCTTTGATAAATGTGTAGTAGAATATGAAATATTTGGAAAATATACTAATAAAATCAGAATAATTTTATGAAGTACAAGGCCTATCACTAATGAAATGATGGAAAGAAATATTTCTCAAAAAGGAAAAAAAGGATTTATTGAAATTCTCAGAGTTAGATGGGATAAAAATTACAGAAACATTTTTGGAACCCCTGGATAGAGTATATGAAATAGCTAAGATCCAGAAATAATATAAAAGAACTCATCCTGGAATAAAAGCATGTGAAATCAATGAACATAGGGAAATGAATGGCAAAGAAATACATGTGGAATCATTTATAGAAACAGAAGAGTTAATGATGTGGAATTAAGACAAAGCCAACACAAGGAAAAAGTATTAATTATACTTTTTATTATTATAGTTTTTTATATACAAAAAGTATGCATGGATAATTTTTCAACATTGACTCTTGCAAAACCTTCTGTTCCAACTTTTCCCCTCCATCCTCCCACCCCCACCCCTAGATGGCAGGTCTGATATATGTTAAATCCAATATATGCATACATATTTATACAATTATCTTGCTAGAGAAGGAAAATCAGGTCTAAAAAGAAAGAAAACACCAGAGAAGGAAAACAAAAATACAAGGAAACAATAACAGAAAGAGCAGAAATGCTATGTTATGATCTACACTCATTTCCCAAAATTCTCTCTCTAAGAGTACCTGATTCTCTTCTTTACTGAACAGTTGGAACTGGTTTGAATCATCTCAATATTGAAGAGAGCCACATCTTTTAGAGTGAATCATTGTATAATCTTCCTGTTACTGTGTATAATGAACTCCTGGTTCTGCTTATTTCACTTAACACCAATTCATGTAAGTTTCTCCAGGCCTCTCTGAAATCATCCTGTTGGTCATTTTTTACAGAACAATAATATTCCATAACATTCATATACCAAAATTTATTCAGCCATTCTCCAAATGATGGGCATCCATTCAATTTCCAGTTTCTAGCCACTCCAAAAAAGGGCTGCCACAAACATTTTTGCAATACAAATCCCTTTCCCTTATTTACTATGCCTTTGGGATATAATCTCAGTAGAAACTGCTGGATCAAAGGGTATACACAGTTTGATAACTTTTTGGGCACAGTTCTAAATTGCTCTCCAGAATGGCTGGATTCTTTCACAAGTCCACCAACAATGCATCAGTGTCTCAGTTTTCCTACATCCCCTCCAACATTCAGCATTATCTTTTCCTATCATCTTAGCCAATCTGAAAGGTGTGTATAGTAGTATCTCAGAGTTGCCTTAATTTGCATTTCACTGACTAATAGTGATTTGGAGCATTTTTTCAAAAATATTTTCAATTTCTTCATCTGAAAATTGTCTGTTCATATCCTTTGATCATTTATCAATTGGAGAATGGCTTGGTTGCTTGTAAATTTGAGTCAATTCTCTATATATTTTGGAAATGAGGTCTTTAACAGAACCATTGAATGTAAAAAAGTTTTCCCAGTTTATTGCTTCCCTTCTAATCTTGTCTGCATTAGTTTGGTTTGTACAAACATTTTTAAATTAATATAATCAACATTTTCTATTTTTGTGGTCAATAATGATTTCTAGTTCTTCCTCCTCCACAGGTCTGAAAGGTAAAATCTTCTATATTCTTCTAATGTATTTATAATCTCATTCTTTATGCCTAGATCATAAATTCATTTTGACCATATCTTGTTATACAGTGTTAAATGTGGGTCAATTACTAGTTTCTGCCACACTAGTTTCCATTTTTTCCAGCAATTTTAGTCAAATACTGAATTCTTATCCCAAAGCTGGGGCTTTGGGTTTGTCAAACACTATATTAGCATAGTTATTGACTATTTTGTCCTGTGAACCTAACCTATTCCGCTGATCAACTAGTCTGTTTCTTAGCTAAGAACAAATAGTTTTAATGACTGTTGCTATATAATAGATCTGGTATAGCTAGGCCACATTAATTTGATTTTTTTTTATTAGTATCCTTGAAATGATTGCTTTTTTGTTCTTCCAGATGAATTTTTTTTATTTTTTTTCTAAATAGTAAGATAGTTTCTTGGGAGTTTGATTGGTATAGCACCAAATAAATTGATTAGTTTAGGTAGTATTGTCATCTTGATTATATTCATTTGACCTATCCAAGAACACTTATTATTTTCCAATTGTTTAGATCTGACTTTATTTGTGTGGAGAGTGTTTTGAAGTTTTGTTCATATATTTCCTGACTTTCCCTTGGCTGATAGATTCCAAAATATTTTATATTATTTACAGTTATTTTAAATGGAAATTTATCTTTATTTCTCTTGGTGTTGGATTTTGTTAGTGATATTTAAAAATGCTGATGATTTGTGTGGATTTATTTTGTATCCTTTGCTAATGTTGTAGATTATTTCTAATAGCTTTTTAGTAGATGCTCTGGAGTTCTCTAAGTATACCATCAAATTATCTTAAAAGAGTGATAATTTGGTTTCCTCATTTCTTTATTCTCTTTTTCATCTCTCATTGCTGAAACTATCATTTCTAATACAATATTGAATAGTAATGGTGATAGTTGGCAACATTGTTTCACTTCTGAACTTATTGGGAATGGTTCCAGTTTATCCCCATTACACATGATGCTTACTGATTGTTTTGAATAGATGCTATTGACTATTTTAAGGAAAAGTCGATTTATTTCCATACTCTCAAGTGTTTTTAATAGAAATGGGTGTTGGATTTAATGAAATGCCTTTTTTGTGCATGTATTGAGATGATCGTATGTTTTTTTTTTTTAATTTGGTTATTGATAGTCAATTATGCTAATATTTTTTCTAATATTGAAGCAGCCCTGCATTCCTGATATAAATGCATTATTCTGGGTATGATTTTCCGTAATCACTTTGCTAATATTTTATTTAAGATTTTTGCATCAATATTAATTAGGGAGATTAATCTATAATTTTCCTTCTATATATTTTTCCTACCTAGTTTAGGTATCAGTACCATGTCTGTGTCATAAAAGGAATTTGGTAGGACTCCTTCATTCCCTATTTTTACAAATAGTTTATATAGTATCGGAGTTAATTGATCTTTAAATGTTTGGTAGAATTCACATGTAAATCCATCTGGTCCTGGGGATTTTTTCTTAAGGAGTTGCTTAATCGCTTTGTTCTATTTCTTTATCTGAAATGGGAATATTTAAGCAATTTACTTCCTCCTCTGTAAATCTGGGCAATCTATATTTTTGGAGGTAGTAATCTATTTCACTTAGGTTATCAAATTTATTGGCATAAAGTTGGCCAAAGTCACTCCTTATTATTGCTCTAATTTCCTCTTCATTATTGGAAACTTCTCCCTTTTCATTTTTAAGACTAACAATTTGATTTTCCTTTTTTCTTTTTTTAATCAAATTTACCAAAGGTTTACCTATTTTGTTTATTTGTTCATAAAACTAACTCTTAGTTTTATTTATTAGTTCAATACTTTTTCAACTTTCCATTTTATTAATCTCTCCTTTTATTTTTAGAATTTCAAGTTTAGCATTTAATTGGGGGGTTTTAATTTCCTTTTTTTTCTAGCTTTTTTAGTTGTAAGCCCAATCCATTGATTTTCTCTTTCTCTATTTTATGCAAGTAAGCTTCTAGAGATATAAAATTTCCCCTTATTACTTTTTTGGATGTATCCCATGCATTTGGGTATATTGAATCATTATTGTCATTCTCGGATGAAATTATTAATTGTGTCTATGATTAAATGTTTTCACCCATTCATTCTTTAGGATGATATTATTTTGTTTCCAAGTACTTTTTGATCTATTTATCCCTGGATTTTTATGGAATGTAATTTTTATTACATTGTGTTCTGAAAAAACAAAACAAAACATGCATTTACTATTTCTACCTTTCTGCATTTGATTTTTCAGGTCCTTATATCCTAATAAATGGTCAATTTTTGTATAAGTTCCATGCACTGCTGAGAAAAATTGTATTCCTTTCTGTCTCCACTCAGTTTTCTTCAAAGAGCTATCAAACCTAACTTTTCTAGTATTCTATATACATCTTTAACTTCTTTCTTATTTATTTTGTGGTTTGACTTATTTAGTTCTGAGAGAGCAAGATTGAGATCTACCACTATTATAGTTTTGCTGTGTATGTCTTTTTGCAGCTCTCTTAACTTCTCCTTGAGGAATTTAGATGCTATACCACTTGGTACATTTATGTTTAGTATTGATATTGATTCATTTTCTATGGTACCCTTTAGCAAAATATAGTTTCCTTCCTCATATCTTTCTTAAATTGATCAAATTTTGATTTTGCTTGATCTGAGATCAGGGTGGTTAACCCCCCCCCTTTTTTTTTCCCCTTATCTGAAGCATAATAGATTCTGGTCCAGTCTTTTATCTTTACTCTGTATGTATCTCCTTGCTTTAAATGTGTTTCCTATAAACAAGGTATTTTAGGATTTTGGTTTTTAATCCAGTCTGCTATCTGCCTCCACTTTATTTTGAGAGTTCACCCACTCATATTTATGGTTAAAACTACTACTTCTGTATTTCCTGCCATCTTATTAATTCCAGGTTATTATTTTCTCTTTCTTTTCCCCCTTAACCCCCTGCCCATTATTAAACTTATCGGCACCACTTGCCTTAAGCAGCCCTCCCCCTTTAGAATTCCTCCCCCTTAGAGTCACTCCCTTTCCCCTATTTCTGTATTCTCTTCTATTTAGCCTTCCCCTTCCCTTTTCACTTTCCCCTTCCCACTTTTCCATGAAGTGAGAGAAATTTCTCTGTAAACCAAATATATCTAATATTTTCCCTTTGAGCCTAATCTGATGAGAGTAAGATTCACACAATGTATATCCCCCTCCCTTCTTTCCCTCAGATACAACAGGTTTCCTTTACCTGTTAATGAAATGTAATCTCCCTCTTTTTACCTCTACTTTTCCCTTTTTCTGGTACAATCCCCTTTCCACCTCTTGTTCCTTTTTTGTATTATAATAGTAAAATCAAATTATACATCCACTCTCTATGTATGGCCGTAACAGAAGTACTGTTCTCAAGATTCTTTTTACCTTTTTATGCTTCTCTTGAGTCTTATATTTGGAGGTCAATTTTTTGTTTAGCTTTGTGTATTTTTTTGTTTGTTTTGTTTTGTTTTTGTTTTTGTTTTTTTTTAATCAGAAATAAATATAATTCACCTGTTTCATTAAATACCTATCTTTTTTCCTGGAAGAAAAAGCTCAGTTTAGCTAGGTAATTTATTCTTGGCTGCATTCTAAATTCCTTTGCCTTTCCAAATATCAGATTCCAGGCCCTTGATCCTTTAATATGGAAGCTGCTAGATCCTGAGTGATCCTTATTGTGGTTCCTTAATATTTGATTTTTTTTTCTTTTTCTGCTGATTGTAACATCTTTTCCTTGCTACAATAGTTCTGAAATTTAGCCATAATAGTTCTTGGAGTTTTAATTTTGGGGTCTCTTTCAGTAGAATTCTTTCAATGGCCATTTTACCTTCTGATTCGATGACATTTGGGCAGTTTTCTTTGATGATTTCCTGAAAAATAGTGTCTACACTATTTTTTTTTTTCATCATGATTTTCAGGGAATCCAACAATCTTTAGATTATCTCTCCTAGAACTATTTTCCATGTCTATTTTTTCCCAAGCATGCATTTTATTTTTCACAAATTCTGTTTTCCTGTGAGTTCTTTACCTTTTCCATTTCCCATTTTTATGGAGTTGTTTTCTTTTTCCACTTTATCAAATCTTTCTTTTAGCAAGTTATATGCCATTTCCAGGCCCTCTTGCAGAGATTTCCTTTCCTTACCCTATTTTTCTTCTAGCCCTTTTTAAAGATACTTTTAAATTTCTTCTAGGAGAGCCTTGTGTCATGAGGACCAGGTTATATCCCCCTTTGGGGCTTTGTCTGGCTTTGAAATATGTTATCTTTCACTATAGAAGCTGTTTATAATTAGAGCTAGGTTTGTCTTTTTATTCATTTTAAAATATATATATATATAAAATCTGCTTTTACAGCAAGGAGGTTCCAAGCTTCCTCTACAGACTAAGAAGTGATAGTGGCTGTGTTAGAATTGTGCTGAGTCACTCCCAGTGCTGGGTGGGGGTGGCCAGGTCCCATGAGACTCTGGTGCATTGGGGTACACTCTTTATCTTTGGGTTTGTTTTAGATGTTTTATAACTTCTCTGCTGATCTACTGGCTTGAAACCAGGGCAGAGTAGCCATCACTATGTTAGAGTACTCTTCATAGATTCTCCACACCCAGTCTGTTCAGCCTACACTGCTCACCTTTAGTGTCTGTGCCTGGACTCCTCCCAGGCCTGTGCCTTATCAAAACAGACCTTTTCTGGTGATTTTCAAAATTACCTTCTGCTGGTAACTTACTGCACTCCCAACATTCATGAATTCTGTCAGCCTAGCACTATTTTAGATGTGGAATTTCATATTTAGTGTGAGGGTAGAAGGAGAGCTCAGAAAGAAGTGTGTGTCCTCTCTCCCATCTTGGCAGTGCCCTCCCCCCCATTAATTATCCTTAAAGAACACAAATTATATTTATAAATTAAGACTATATTAGAAAATAGGACATATTGACCATTGCAGACCATAGTGATAAGTATAATAAAAATCTATACTTCATACACTTATAAAAATGCCAGACCTACTGAATTTTATTTTTATTTTCTGATATTAAGATAAGACACTTCATACAGTGTTGAAATACAGCAGATCTTCCCATCTGTGATGGAATTAAAAGCTGTCTCAGATTTCTTCATCAAATCACTCAAACTAGATACTTGAAAAGATATTTAATGAATGATTTTTTAAAAGAATTATTTATTAATAACTAGATATGTGGCAGGATCTGTGACAAGTGTTGGGGATGAAAATGCAGTAAGCAAAAGAGCAAGTAGGTCACATTCTAATGGGGAGAAACAACCCATACAAGAAAATAGTGGCCAGGATGCTTTAGTCTGAGGAGTAATGAGGCATGGTACTCAGGATATTAGTTTTAATGATTTTTAGAGCTAGAAGTGACCAAGGAATTCAATCTAAAGCTTTGCTTGGAAAAACAAACAAACAAACAAACAACAACAAACCACCAAACAGCAAAATAAAACAAAACAAATAAATAATAATTTAAAAAATACCATGAAGAAGAGAAATATCTTTCTCAGAGTCACAGGTCAGTAAAGTGTCTAAGAGGGATTTCATCCCTAGTCTTTTTTACCCCAAGTTCAATGCATTACCTAAAATACAATGCTGACTTTAAAATGACAAGTATTTTCTATTCTTAGGTAGGGTTCAACCATTGATTTAATTCTTGTTAGAATGTCAGTCATAAATTGCTGTCATTTAAAATCTTTCCCATCTTCATGAATCACACAAAATAATATGTGAAACAAGGAAGGCAACATATCTCAACTATTTGATAATGAGGATTCTTTTTCTGGCAGCTCCTGAGGGAATATGCCTGAAGCTTCATTTTCAATTGTCATCACCTTAAAAAAATCTCAAATAATTTCCTACCCTATGTTTGAATGTAATTTATTAATTTAATTGGTCTGAAAGTTTAATTACTTTATGCATTTAAATAATTAAATCTCTAATTAATTTAATAACACTATTAATTATTAAAATTCCACATCACTATCTCCAATTATTTTTATGTCTGTGAACATATATTGTGCATGTAGAGAAAAATCAGGGGATAGATAGGTATATAAAAAGATAGATAGAGAGGTATACACATATATATGTAAATATATTCTCTATGTATATGGTGTCTATGTATATGGAATAAGGTGAAATAATGTATAGAGTCTGAGTCCAGAATCAGGAAGATCTAAGTTCAAATCCACTTTTAGATATGAATTTGCTATGTGAAGCTTGGCAAATCTCTTTGCCTTAGTTTCCTTATCTGTAAAATGAGCTGCAGGAAGAAATTGCAAACCACTTCACTATCTTTGCCAAGAAAAAATGAAAAGAGATCACAAAGAAGCAAACACAACTGAAAACAACTAAACAACTACACACACACACACGCACACACACACACACACACACATATATATATATGGCTTTTTTTCTAGATTCCCTGAGGTTTTAACTAAGTTAAATCATTTTTGTAAAATTTATTTTCCTTCTAATTTTTTAAAATCAGGTTGCCTAATGTTTTGTTAATTTTGCAAGTCTTTTCAAAGAACCATTTTTTTAAAATTGCCATTTCAATAGTTTATTTACAAGTTATCTATCTCTCCTTTAATTTTCAAGATTTCCTTCTCTGTACTGCTTTTTATTTTTTAAATTTGTTTGTTTCTTTATTAACTTATTTTAAATGATTATATATTTAAGTTGTAATCCTCTTTTTTATAATTTTGTGTATGTTTTTATAATTATGGTGCTATTTTAGAGTACCATTTTAGCTATATCTCCCAGAGCAGGAGTGCCTCACATGTTGTAGATGCTTAATGCATGTTAAGGATTAGAATTCTTATCATCCTCCTTTTCTAATGTCTTCTCTCTGAAATCATTTCCAATTTATACTACATATTCTTTGCACATGGCTATATACATGTTGCTTTACATTTTTAGTATAGGACCTCATTGAGAGCAAGAATGTTTTTTTTTTCTTTCTTTATCCCCCCCATGCATCTTTCCCCTATTAGAATAGTACCCAACACAGAGGAAGTATTTAATAATGTTTGCTGCTACTGTGTCTAATAATGATGATGTGGATAAAGATGATGATTGTGTACTCTCCATCCCTATCTACACAAACACACAAACACACACACATACACACATGCACACACAAAAATAACTCAATAGAAATAGCAGAAATGGTTTTATATTTTCTTCACTATCATCCAGTACTTAGTACTATGGCTTGTATATGAAAAAGTAATGAATATAGATTTTTCTAATTCAATTAATCTGAAATGTCTAGCAGTTAATTACAAAGTCTTTCTTTGGGCAAGCACATTTTCTTTGTCTTGATATATAATTATTGTACACACACACACACACACACACACACACACACACACACACACACACACATATATATATATATATAGACAGATTTACTTGTGGCTTTCAGTTTTTGTTTTCCAGTCCTATTTGTTTTCCCATTTGGTGTTTTCTTGGGAAAGATACTTCAATGTTCTACCATTTTTTTCTCCTGGTCATTTTACAGATTAGAAAAGAGAGGCAAACAGGGTTAAAGGATTTGCCTGTAATCATACACCTAAGTGTCTAAGAACAGCTTTTAACTCAGGAAGATGAATCTTCCTGACCCCAAGTATGGTGCTTTGTGCACTATGGTGCATCCTAGCTGTTCTTATTTATGGTTAAGACCATATAAATTCATAAATGCATGTGTATAGTTATTATTGAACAAGAATATTTATTATGTTATTCATTACACACTGCATTTAAATATATTGTGTTATGTATAAAACATTACATTATATTATTTATAGGTAAGAATTATGTTGAAAGCCAACATACAATAAGAATTATCTTATTCTTTCTTCCTTAATACTCTTTTCATCCTTTTATGCATTTCCATATTTTTCTTTTCTTTTTCTAGTCTCCAGTTTGAGACAAATGCATTTTTGTGCTTTCTAATGCACTCACTCTTTTCTACTCAAGGAAAAGAAGCCCAAGAACCAGCTTTTTCTGCAATTAGACAATGGCATTCTTTCCAGAGTGGCAAACTACAGGGGGGCATGGGAAATAGCAGAAGCCATAAATTTATAGCACCTGCAATTTTCTAGCAGCTGCCATAATGACTTGTCCAGAATGTTTATTTTGCATTTTCTGGCTCACCACCAGATCTCTGTGTAAGATTCTATCTCTTTATTGATCTGTTTGCCCTGGAATGACTGAGAAAAGCTTTGTTTTTTTACTTAGCTGTTTTTGTGTGTTTTTCTATCAAATTGTTTCAGTGTTCCTGTTTGGTAGGAACATATGCATGAGCTATCCCCATTCCCTCCCCATTTCTCCTATTTTGGAGAAAGTATCTAATGGGATGATTAGGAATTTTTAAAGGCATCTGCAGACTTATAGTTCTACATTATGCAACCTCTGTAATCATTTTCAATGATACTACTGAAATGAAGCCATAATCAGGCATCCTTGACAGCTCATTTTAAGGGACAAACAAACAGCATTAATAGCATATCTTCATATTCCCAGCTTCACTAAAATCCTAAAGGATATTTTATTTGGTAAATATCATGCCCTGGAATATTAATGACTAGTCACAGGGACATTTTAACATTATTTAGTGAACTTCTTTACTATCAAAATCAAGAAAATTCTAACAATAACTATAGTAGATACTTTTGGGGGAAAGAAAGGTATTTTCTCTTAACTTATTTATTCATCTTCAACATTCACTTTTATAAGATTTTTGAGTTCCAAGTTTTTTCTTCCTCTCCCCTTCTCTCCTCCCCAAGATAGTAAGGAATATGATGTAGTTTATATATGTACAATCATATTAGATACATGTACTTATTAGTCATGTTGTAAAAGAAGAATCAAAATAAAAGGGGAAAAAGCACAAGAAAAAAAGAAAGTGAAAATAATATTTTTCAATCTACTTTCAGACTCCATATGTTTTTTTCTCTGGATGTAAGTAGCATTTAAAATCATGAGTCCTTTGGAATTATCTAAGATCATTCATTGCATTACTAAGAAGATCTAGAGAATACACTTTAAAAACAAAATTAAAGGGATTATTTTGGAGGATGAAAAGAAAATAGTTATAATTCATGAAGCTAGATGATATTATTTTGTCTGTGTATGTTTTATATATGATTGACACATATGTGTTCCAATAGTCATACAGTCTAGTTATATAGCAAGTCTAATTATAACAGTATAGTATAACCATACAATGCTTAATGGTTTGAAAAGTTCTTGAATTACAATATTCCTTTGGTAGATGATATTATATCAACTTATATATGAGAAATCTTGACTACCAAAGAAGTTAGGTTCTATGTGCAATGTCACTTAGAAATTAGGTGATAGTCAGAATGTGAACACAATTCATTCCAAGTACATGTTACTTTACATGACACTACTTCAAGCAGAGTCATCACCTCTGCTCAAAAACTTTCTACAACTTCTAGCTTTAATTATCCCTTAAATTTTCTAAGCATCCCTTAAAATAATTTTGTGTTTATTTTGTGTTTCCTTCATATTTCCTCTATTTGCACATGTCATTTCTCTCAATCTAATGTAAGCTTTTTGAGAATTGAGATATTTTCATTTTTGGTCATATAATTCCAGAACCCTCCAGAGTGCATTTGTGCATTGAAGTTGATAAAGACTTGTTGAATAAACAAAATTTCAATTTCTTTACCTGGCATTTCAGATGCCCCACAGTTTATTGATATTCTTCTTTTATATTATTAACCTTATATTTCTTCCCACTACCATATATTTTATGATACTGATGAATTATCCTTGTGCACTGTCCTCTACATACTCCTTAGATTTCTTACCTCTTTTTCTTTTCAAACTTTTCCTAATAGCTAGAATGTCCTTCTCACCAAACTGCCTTCCACTTCTGAAATTCTGACATATACTATTATATCCAAGGGGAAAACAAATAAATATATTAGTCCATCTTATATGTCTGAAAACTGGTAGATAAGACTTTTACCACATTTTCCCTGAATCTTCTCACCCACAGGCACTAGTCACTATTCCTTTCAAACTTCTATGAATAACTTTGTTTTAATCTGTAAGTCAGTTATCTGATATTATTGCAAAGTAAGGCAATTTATTTTTATGTCTTTTCCTCTTGATAGAGGAATAAAGATGGGTTATCTCTTACCTAAATTTGTATGTTCTTGATTATCTAGCACAATTCTAAGTAAACAGTAAGGACCCAATTAATGCTTATTGATCTGAAATTGTATAGAAGTTAAATCCAATTAAATATAAATATTTGAAGAAATAATATGTAATTTATCACTTAGAAGGATTCAGAAGTTGAACGATGGTTAATTAATGACATAACTAAAAACTGATTCAAATATATGCTTTTATAAAAAAAATTGCTCTCAGAGACAGTGAGAAAGAAAAGGAAAATATAAATGAATGCATGGAGAGTTTCAATAAATAGAATGGTATAATCATAATGGACTATTACAAGGAACTATGCAATGATTGGGATAAAGTTATTATCTTTCGAGGAGGAAGAGGTGAATTCCTGAGCTCTTGCAAATTCTGGTTGTCAGATATTACATACAAAGGGGCAGCTAGGTGGTGCAATGTATAGAGCTCCAGCCCTGAATTCAGGAAGACCAGAGTTCAAATCTGGTCTCAGACACTTAACACTTCCTAGTTATGTGATCCTGGGCAAGTCACTTAACCTCAGTCTCAGAAAAAAAAAAATAAATAAATAAATAGTACATACAGAGCTGGATCCATCAGGACCATTTTGATGTCATATTCCGATTTTTTGAAAGATAATAGCATAATATCCTCGTACCTCTTTTTTAAACTTACCCTTTCTGTCTCTCTTTGTGTCTCTGTCTCTCTGTGTATCTATCTGTCTCTAACTGTGCGTGCGTGCGTGTGTGTGTGTGTGTGTGTGTGTGTTACTTCTTTCCTTTTGGGAGTTTATTTTTTATTGAAATTAAGTTTATTAGATTTTTAGATTACTTTTTTTAAAAAAAAATTCACATTTAATGCAGTTTGTTGCAGGTATACTGTCATTTTTCTATTCATCATCTCTTCAATATTCACCATCAGACATTTATTTTTCTTTATTATTTTTCTTTATTATTTTCTTTATATATTTCTGCTTCAGCCCACATTGTTAAATTTGGGATAACTCAGTAGTAACATGAAAGCTAAAAGTTTATCCAATTATTCCTGTTGAAGACAATTGTTCTAGTTTGTCAGATTCAAGCTAAATGGAAAATATTAATTCTTCACAAAGATCTTTAAGTGAATTTTGATTAAATAGAAGAACCAGAGTCTAATTACAAGAGTTAAAAATTATTATCATCCAAGAGTCCAAAACTTGCTTTCATTTAATTGCCTTTAAATTATTTCTGTTAACCTATTGCTATTGGGATTCATGTTTCTAATTCTGAATTTAAAAATAATTAAAACATTTATAAATTATCAGAATATCACACTGTCTCAGTGATTGCAAAACACAGCAGATAAATCTTAAAACTAAGGGGGATTCAGGCCAAAAATAATAAATAAAAATAAAATTGGATATCTAAGATACCCTAAGGGAGCCATTTAAAGATTAGCTCCAACTGACTGAAATACCACACAGTAAATGTTTCAGTAGCCTGGGCAACACCAGGTACTTTCTGCAGTAACTTCTAAGCAAGCCATTCAGCCTCCTGGGGATCTACTGATACTAGCAGGTTGTCTTTGAACCCATATTTCCTGTGCTACAGAAGGAGCCAAAGAAATTTGCTGAAAGCTGCTCTGGGGATTTATCTATTGTTTACTTATTGCTATGTAACTCCCACACACAAATGCACACATGCACATATCTTGATGTGCAGGTATATATGAATATGTATATATATATATATATATATATATATATATATATATATATGTAATGTATATATACAATATGTATACATAAATACATAAAAATATATGAAACCATATGATGCAGACTTATATATGCATTGATATGTGCATATCAATGTGAATAAACATAAATTAATATAGATCAGATGAATACATATATTCTTAAATATAAAAACATATATTTTTATATATGTATGTATACACACAGACACACTTAGCAAAATGACAACTAGACATTTCATTTGGGGAGGAAACTCAAACTTATTGAATGAACATCTTTTGTGAATTTCTTTGAGGCTTGCAGTATAATCACCCATGGGTGCAGCTATCATTTCCATCATTAGAGGGAATAATCACATTTGTGAGATTATGGTTAAGATCTATTAGATCTTTGGAAGGATAACTAGCTAACTAAATGAATAGATGGTGATCAAGTTATAGATGTAGAATTATAGATATATGAATAGATGTAGATATAGTTAATTTAAGATATAGAAATTGTTATAAGTATATAAATGTATATACACATATACATATATCTGTGTATCATATATATATATATATATATATATATATTTATGCTGAAGGTTTTCCTTGTGTTCTTTAGATATTTCATCTATCATCTTTAGTATAACCATGTGACCAGCCTTCCTTTTTTCCCATGTTAAGAGAATATAATAGCTTCTTGCATATAAAATACACACAGTACACATGAACACATGTGTATTGTATGCATGCATATCATATAAAATACACATGTGTAAACACATCTATACATGTGGCAGCAGAGCTAATAGATTTCAGGGTCTGGAGTTAGGAATAGCTGAGTTCAAATCCAGCTTCAGACATTTATTAGCTACGTGATCTGAGTAAGTTCTTACCCCTGTTTGTCTCAGTTTGCTCCTCTGTAAAAAGAACTGGAGAAGGAAATGGTAAACGACTCTACTATTTTTGTCTCGAAAACTCTAAATAGGGTCCCAATGAAATGGACCATTACTGAAACAACTGAAAAATAGCAACAAAAGTTTAAATAAATTAGAAATTACTAAAATGGGCCCATTCTTTTAAGTATGCCATGACTCTTCTTTTGGAAATACATGACATGGAATGACACTTCACTTTTGAGTGTGATATTTTGGACTTAGTCCTCTTTGCTAAATCTTGTATCTATTTGCATATGTTATCACAGCTGAATGCTTCTTTAAAAAACTGTGTGATGTGATACTATTTTGACTCAACCCCATGCATTAATCTTCTTAATAATTACTTTAGTTCAATATTGTACTTGTTACTTTTTTTAAAAAACTAACCCCCAGTTTGATCAAACTAGTTTCTTTAAAGCATTAAAAAATCTGATAGTAAATCTCTACTATAGGCAAAAGGCATTCTGCAAGACACTAGAGAGAGAAAAATAAAAATAAATAATCCTTTTCCTCAAAGAATCTATTATTTTATTGTTGTGTAACAAAGGTGTGTCTCAAGTAACTTACGTGTAAAGAGGATCCAGTAATATGGTCATAGTATTATCTACCTCATGAGGCCATTATGAAGTTTCGAGGTACTGTATATAAAATATTTTTAACTTTAAGTTTTATATAAATCTGTAATGATCTTAAGACTGTATTTTGCTTTTCTTGATATCTTCATCATTTGGTACTATATATGATATAAAGTAGTCACTTAATAAATATTTACAAACTGACAATGGCTGCTACTATTGATAGGCCTCCCAGAGGATGTATACTGAAATGAACCTTGAAGGACACTAAGTTATTTAAGAGGTAGAACACAGATAGAAATGGTGCACATTCTAGGCATTCAAGATCATCAGGAGGCATAGATAAGGAAGATGGAATATTGATTTTTTTTGGGGGGCATACCTCTTAGGAAAATTTCATTCAAGAGTTCGCTTAATCATTAGCTAAGTGGTACAGTAGACATATACTCTCAAACTGAATAAATAAGTTCTTTACATTTAAATCTGGCTTCAGATTACTAGCTTTGTGACCCTGGGTAAGTCATTTACCCTCTATCTGCCTGCAATAATAATTGCACTGACCTAACAAAATTGTTGTTGAGGATCAAATGAGGTAATATTTGTAAAAAGTACCTAGGATAATACCTTACACATAGGACTTTAATAAATGCCTGCATGCATGCATGCATATGTGTTTGCTTGCTTCTTTCCCTCCCTCCATCCTTGTCTTCTCTCTTCTTCCTTACCTCCCTCTCTTTTTTCCTTCTTTCTTTCCCTCTTTTTCTTCTTCCTCCTTTCCTTTTTTCTCTCCATCTTTTTCTGTTTTCATCCTTCCCTCATTCCTTTCCTCCCTTCCATCCTTTCTTCATTTCTCCTTTCCATCCCTCCTTCTTTCTCTTCCTTTCTTCATTTCTCACTCCCATCCTTTGTTCCTTTGTTCCCTCCTTCATTTCTTTCTTCTTCTGTCTTCCCTCTTTCCTCTATCAAACAGTATTGATTACTTACTCTATGCCAATTATTGTGTTAAATTCTGGACAGAAAAAGAAAAGCAAATAGCATTTCTGCCCTCAAGTAGTTTGCATAGTAATGGGGCAGATAGCAAGTAAGCAATGAGAAAGAGAGAGAAAGAGAAAAAGAGAAGGGGGAGGGGGAGAGCGAAACAGGCAGAGAGACAGACACAGAGACAGACAGAAAGACAGACACCCACAGAGATACCACACAGCAAATGGAAGGTGAAATATGAAGCGAAGACACTAACAACTGTCAGACTGGGAAAGACCTGCAGAAGTTACAATTTAAAGAAAGCAGGAGAGAGTCTAAAGCAAAGAAAGAGGGCATTCCTGGACTAAGAGAGTCAGTACAAAGATACAGTGCTTAAAATATAGATTGCACTATGCAAGGAATAGTGTACTACAACAGTTTATATAATAGAGAGAAACAAAATGCAAAGGAGAATGGAAAAGAAAGTAGGGTTCATTCTGGGAAGTTCCTTAAAGGCAAAGTAGAACATGTTATATTTGATTCCATAGTAAAGAAGATAGTACTGACTGGCTAATGCCCAGGACACAGCATGAACTTCTCAAGTGTTCTAATAAATGAAGCAAGATACACTGAGTCATTAAGGTAGAATCAATCTTAATACTGAGAATTTCCTTTAATGATATTTGACAAGAGGGACAGATGGCCATTATATGTTTTCTGATGGTGACCTGAAGGGTAGCAAATGCCTAGAAAAATTCATATTTCTTCATGCCTTCACCTTCATTCACTCAACAAGCATTTATTTTACACCTACTATATGTAAGACATTGTGGAAGACAAAAATAAATGTTTCCGCCATCAAGAAGTTTACATTGCGGTAAGAACAGACAACAAATACACCTCAATAAATGTGAAACAAATGATCCTTTGGATTCTCTGTTTAGAGGTTTGGGACCACTCCTCAACCATATGCTGTGCATAATCCTGACCTTATACATCCAATCAAAAGGGAAATAGTCCAAAACAATTTAGTTGCATTTGATTTGAGGCTTCCATATGTTGTGAACAGAACAGGTAATTTATGAATGGCTATATTCCTTGAGAAGTCAAGAGAAGCATTTTGAGTTTTTATTTATTTATTTAAATCTTCAGGAGTTCTAGGGAACAGCTTGCTGAAGCTCTAATTAGAATCCATTGAAATGAAAGTTATCTAATTACCCTTGTTCTCTATAGTGCAGTGGCAGAAATCATTCTCTGCTTTTGTAGTCTGGGCATTACATATTCTAATGATGTGAGAAATGGAATTCATTTTCTAATGTGACCTTGGGCTTTTTTCAACATAAAAAATAAGAATAGAATAGAAACAAGCTTAGAAAAGTAAGTTAATAGTGAAATGGGTTTTCTTTTTTTAAATACTCTAAAATAGACGGACTGCACATCAGTTAGGTCCCTTCACTTTCTTATATGCCTCCCCAAAAAGAAGAAAACATAGTTTAGTTATATGATTATTCTGGAAATAATAAAGATTGATGAGACCTCTGGAAGTATATTTTCAAATATATTTCTAGAAGCCCAAAATCATGCTAAGAGTTGGATCAGGTCCTACTTTTAAAAGTGGCATGGGATTCAGGAATAAATAAGTCCTCCCAGTGGTATGTAGTAAAAATAGACAGAATGCAGGGAGCAGCAGAAGTGAGAAGGGACCATGTAATCTCCATGGGAAAATTTGGGAGTGAAAAACAGCAAGATTAGAAGGTGCTGAATGGAATGTTTAGTGCAAAACCATAGTGGCAGATTATATAGGAATTCAATTTGCCCTCTCCAGGCTAAACTATTTTTAGCTTGCAAATAGGTATGGGCATCATGAGACCTAGAAAATATTTCTTTGGTTTTGTGATTTTTCAAGGTAGGCAGATAAGAGTTTTTGTCAGATGCTACTCTTTTTCTGGTGGAAAGATGAAGTGGAAGAGTAGATGAGGTGGAATTATAGAATGGATGCAATTGGGATAAAAAGCAATATTTTTTTTTTCTAATTTGTAGCACTGACAATTACTATTTGTGTGACCTGGGCAACGTATTCTAACTTTCTGTGCCTATTTTTACATCTCAGCAAAATGATTAAAGTGAGACCTGCCTCACAGATTTGTGAAGATCAAATAAGATAATTTATGGAAAACACTTTATAAATGTTTTATTGCTATGTAAATGCCAGAGATTATTGTAATTTCTTGCAATACAATGTGTTTTTGCAAATAGATGTGCTAGATTTGATGGCATTTTAAGATTTAGTGGTGAGTGAGGAAAGAAAGCCTCACAAGTGAAATTTCATCAATAAAGTGAGTTCAACTCCAATGCATATTGCCAATTATATATATATATATATATATATATATATATATATATATATATATATATATATATATATATATATATATATATATATATATATATATATATATATATATATATATATATATATATATATATATATATATATATATAATTTATAGGCTTAAAAACTTGGCAGAGATATGAGAGTGTAAGTGGCTTGCCAAGGGTTCATTCTGCCAGTATGTGTCAGAGATGGGACTTGAACCTACATTTTCCTTTTTATACTTTCCAAATTCACCAAAATACTCTAACCAATTTAGAACCAAGGATCATAACTCTTTGAGTTATATTGATTTTTTTTTACAGTGGAGGATAACAATTTCTTATAGCCTTGTTCTGAGAGTCAGAAAGGCAGAGAGCAAATTTGACCCAAGTTCAGAGGATCTGGACTACCTCTTTACTTTTATTTTATTATTTTCTACTTTACTTTTACTCTGACAGCTTTACTTCTAAGTGACTCAGGCAACTCTTAAAATTGTTAATTTGGGAGTAGGTCTTAATCGAAATTATGGAAGGGAATTCATTTAATAGGAATTTCCAAAGATTATTGATCTTGTACTATAAGAATGCAAAATTCTAATAATATGCTATTTCTTTGGGATTTATGTCTTCAAGATCTATTATAATGCTTTGCATCTAAATATGTTTAATATTTTGTAAAGGGCTAGAACTGAGCAATGCACTTGGATAATGAAGCACGTGAGACTAATTGCCAATTGGACAGTTCCCTATTAACTTGTTTGAAGGTTGACCCTCCCCAGCTGTTCTGTGCTGACTTGATTGGTGGGACAAAGAAGGGGAAGTGACTTGTGTGGGAGGAGTAAGAGAAACTTGGGTGGTGGAACTCACGCTCACTTGCACTAGTGACCTGGCGTTGGAGGCGACGGTAAAGATCTAGGATAAAGACATTTAGTGGTCCTGACTCCTGCTGATTTCTGGGAAGATAGAGTTCCAGCAATATTTGTTGAAGTAAATTGTATATATTTTTCAACCTGGAAGGCACCTTTGTGGTCTCCTTGTTTCAACTTAATTTTAAAGATGAGACAATTTAAACTTGAAGACAAGAAATGACTTGCCTTAGTTGACACAATTAGGACATAGCAAAAGCAGGATTCAAATACTGATCTTAAACACATACATTTGGAACTGGACAGTTCTTAGAGATGTTATTAAGAAGTAACTAGATGATGCAGTATATGTAGCACTGTCCTTGGAATCTGGAGGACCTGAGTTCAAATCCAACTTCAGACATTTAACAGCTACTACCTGTGTAGTTCTGGGCAAGTCACTTAATCCCAATTGCCCCTTTTTAAGAATGGATTAAGGAAAAGAAAAAAGAAAGAAAAGAAAAAAGAAAAAAAAATATGATATCAAGTCCAACAACTTTTTTACAAATGAGGAAAATGAGGCACAAAGTATTTAAGTGATTTGCCCAGGACCACACAGCTACTAAGCCACAAAAATGTATTCAAATTCAAATTTTAGGATTTAGGGCTGAATGAGACCTAAGAGGTGATAAAATTTGACTTCACTTCATAAAAAGAAAACTGACTCAGAGGTAGTTTAAGTTACTCCCTTAGAGTTATATAGCAAGTAAGTACCTAGATCAACTTTTCTGACTGTTTAAGTTCAGTGTGTTCTATTTAGCACACCAATTAATTGTCTCAGACTAGAAATTCAGTACTGCCTGCTGTGTGGTTGAATATAATACCTACACCAATGAAATTATAGTTCTTTTGAAGTCTTGAAGTGTCTTTACCCTAAGATATGAGCAAATGAAAAATATTTTTTTATAAAATAAAGTAGGGCAACTGTTATATCTCCATGACACCATACATCCTGATCTTGGTATTACACAGACAATACATGCCAGCAAGTTTCCTCAAGTCTGAAGAAGTTTCATATAGCTTAACAGTTTTTTTACACTTTTTAATGCATTTTAAGAATACCTTCAAATGGCTATCCCAAACCATCAGGTTTTCAGCTCTTATGGATCACAAATGCTGTCTCTCCTTTTCCAATGAAATTGTTTCTTGAAAAAGATGCCAGAATGGTATGTTTGTCTAAGAAAATAAAGTACAGTTTTCCTAAGAAATTGTAAGCAATCCAAGAAAAAGTAAAACCTAACATGCTTAATCAGGTTAAGGAATTTATTTCCTGAGAGACCTTTTGTTTTTATGGTTTTATATTTTGTAGGATATTGTTGTTATTTTTGTTGTTGTCATTGTTGTTGTTTCCTGGTTACAAAGAACTATTCAAGTTTCTTATCATTTTCTGATTCTAATCCATAAAAATAACAACTTTCAAAGATATTTTTAATGCCAAAAAGATTTAAGTTTCCAACATAAGACCTCTTAATGAGAAAGCATTTTATGGTGACTGAGGCATGAATAAACCCTGACTGCCTTTACAATTCATTAAGGAACTGAAAGGACGTTCCCAGTACAAATTATACCTAATGTTCTCCCAAATGGCAAGCCTAAATGTATGAAGATTATAAAGAAAATAGTATGCTTGCCTGGATTTTAATTGGTCTAATTATAAATCTGCACCATCTCCAGACTACATGAATCTCACATTTAGGAAGAAATGTAAGTAGCTAGAGGAACTCATAAAACTCATTTAAATTATTCTCTTAACTTTTTAGGCTCACAAATCTAATGCAAAAGTCAGTTAAAAAACAAAGCAGTTAAAGCAGGTTTTTAAGCTCATTTTAGGGTATGGTTAATTGTATTCTTCCTTCATTTGATAGAATCACTTCCTTTTATTCCTGGCAATAATTGGTCTTTTATTTTTGTTGTTCCTCATTCATACCTGACCAGGTGTTCAGAAGCAAGAACAGATGTGCTTGAAGCATTTGAGAAAACCATTTCAACATTCTCCATCACTACCTGCACATTTCATCAAGTTACAACATTTTACTAGTAGAAGGGACTTTGGAGGTCATTCAGCTCAGTTTTCTTGAAACCAAATCATTGATTTCCTAACTGGCATCAATATCCATATATTTGTAATGAATCGATCAATAAGGATTTATGAAATGCTTATAATATCCCAAACAATGTACTAATTACAGTTTTTAAAAAGCATAACAGCAAAATTATACCTGTCCTCAAAGATCTTAGTACACATTAGAGCTTAAATACATTATAATGGTGAGGAAGATGATGATGATGAAGATGATGCTGTTGATCACAATGGTGATGATAGTGATAATACAGAGGACACAGATAAGATAAAACAAAATATACATAAAATAAATACATTTTAATTATGGAAAACACTAATAGTACAATCAATTAAGCCATGCTTGGCCTCTGAAAAACAGCCTGTGAAAAAGTATCTTAGAGATAGTTCTTTCTGATCTTTGAAGTGACCCTAAAATTAGTGTGGTCCCCAACTTATCTATGCTTCTCATTCTTGGAATTTTTTTCTTATTTTCTCTCATAAATCCTTCATAGAAGATGTATTCAACATGATAGAAGGTTTCTCCTGCTTGGGAGTTATATATTTTACGTGGTATTTGTATTTTTATCTTTATCTGTTATCTTTCATTTTGTTTTTATTTTGAGGGAGAAAATTTTAATTAGAACTATTAGGTATAAGGACTATAATGCAAATTTATAGCTAAAATAATGAGCATACAAACCTATCAAATTCAATTCTAAAAATTGAGAACATAATTTTAAACAGTATTATTTAATGAGGTAGGTTTAAAGCCAGGATCCTCCTATTTCAAGTTTGATATTTTGAAAAATGAGGCACTTGAAAGTCATAGAAATGTTAACAAAAGGAATATAATGTTCTTTTAAAACATCAAAGATACACAACGAAGATATGATAGCATTTAATTTCTTTGAGATAAGCCCTGCTCCTAAAGTCCCCTATCTTCACATGGAACTATGCCTGGTCATCAGGACAAGGTAAAATGATTCAAATTGTGTTCAGACATCCATCAAGTCAGGGACCATTAAATTCATGTGATGGGAACTTTTATGCCCTTAGCACATGTTTAGATAACCAGGAAATTGTGTCAAGAGAGGCAAAGGCCACACACACCCCAGAGATAAAACTTTTAAGGGAAAATTAATTTTTTGATTTGTTATTGTTCCTTCATTTCACTTTTGTTTAACTCTTCCTGATCCTGTTGGGAGTTTTCTAGGCAAAGACACTAGAGTGGTTTGTAATTTCCTTCTCCAGTGGATTAAAGTAAACAGTGATTGATCAAGTGACTTTCCCAGAGTTACCCAGCTAGTAACCTACCCAATTTGGACTTGGACTTTTCTGACTTCAGGCCCTATGTTTTATCTCCTGGAAGAAATGAAAGAACTCTCTTATAACAATCCTGAGAAGAAGTTAAAACTGGAATGCCAATTATTTATTTTTCTAGACCCAATGGCACTTTTGAATGTTAAGAAGCCAGGGAAAAGAGAGTAGAGTCTTGAGTAAAGAGCTTTCAGAAGGTCTATGTTCTAAAATCTCTTTAGCTATTTTTATTATAGCCATTATATGTGTCATTCTTATGCTTGATGCTTGGTTAATTTATGTAATAATATAGACATTATATTAAATAATGTAGTACATGTTCTGTGTTCTAAGATCAATGGATAAGATATGAAAATTAATGTACTATTGTTTTCTGATTTCTATAATTTTATTAGTTTAAAGAAGTATTTTGCTTTCTTTCTTTTCTTTTTTATTATTTTTATTATAAGTTTTTATTTACAAGATATATGCATTGGTAATTTTTCAGCATTGACAGTTGCAAATCCTTTTGTTCCAACTTTTTCCTTCCTTCCCCCCACCCCTTTCCCCACATGGCAGGTTGACCAATACCTGTTAAATATGCTAAAGTATAAGTTAAATACAATATATGTATACATGTCCAAACAGTTATTTTGCTGTACAAAAAGAGTTGGACTTTGAAATAGTGTACAATTAACCTATGAAGGAAATCAAAAATGCCGGTGGACAAAAATAGAGTGATTGGGAGTTCTTTGTAGTGGTTCATACTGGGTGTAGCTGGTTCAGCTCATTACTGCTCTATTGGAACTGATTTGGTTCATTTCATTGTTGAAGATGGCCACGTCCATCAGAATTGATCAGCATATAGTATTGTTGTTGAAGTACACAACGATCTCCTGGTCCTGCTCATTTCACTCAGCATCAGTTCATGTAAGTTTCTCCAGGCCTTTCTGAAATCATCCTGCTGGTCATTTCTTACAGAACAATAATATTCCATAATATTCATATACCACAATTTATTTAGCCATTCTCCAATTGAGGGGCATCCGTTCAATTGCCAGTTTCTTGCCACTACAAAAAGGGCTGCCACAAACATTCTTGCACATATATGTCCCTTTCCCTTCTTTAAAATCTCTTTGGGATATAAGCCCAATAGTAACACTGCTGGGTCAAAGGGTATGGACAGTTTGATAGCTTTTTGAGCATAGTTCCAAATTGCTCTCCAGAATGGCTGGATGTATTCAGAATTCCACCAACAATTTATCAGTGTCCCAGTTTTCCCACATCCCCTTCAACATTCTGCATTATCTTTCCCTTTCATTCTAGCCAACCTGACGGGTGTGTAGTGGTATCTCAGAGTTGTCTTAATTTGCATTTCTCTGATTAATAGTGACTTGGAGCATCTTTTCATATGGCTAGAAATTGAAATTATTTCTTTGAGAATTGTTTGTTCATATCCTTTGACCATTTGGACTATACTTCTCAAGGTGGAAGTCAATCTAGATATTTAGAGAGTACTAATCTGCAATGTTCTTGTCTCTAAATTATAATCGTTTTCTGGGAGCAGGTTTCTTGGGGAGCTTCCGGAGGCAGCCTTCATTTCAATTCAGTTCAATAATCACCCCAAATGGAGCCAGGAGTTAAAATCCAGATCCTTTATTATGTCCTTCAAAGTCTTGAATCTTTTCCTGGGGCCCGGTTAGCTTTCTTAGAGGTCTATCTCTCTTCTTGCTTCCGAGAACTCTTGCCACTAGTCCTTTGTCTCTGCCAGCTTCAGCCTCTCGTCTTCCCGGTGTCTCCATATAGCACAAAGGTGGAAGTTGGAATGAATTTGACTTCATCTCCAAGAGAGTGGGGTTGTGGGCTTCTGACTTGTGAATCTCCCTAAGGTCCAAAAGTGGGCTTGTCCTTTTGTGGGCTTGTGAATTCCTCCTTATATATGCTCTCTAAATGTGTGAATTCCTTTAAAAGTATGAACTCCTTTAAAGGTGTGAACTAAGTACATAAGCATTAGCACCTTGTTTCAAGTTCTGGCCCATAACACTAATCTTTTAGCAACTAAAAGCCATTCTTTCACTTCTTCAGCATGATGCATTGAATACCACTATTGTTCTGGTTGAAGCCAAAATAATGGGCATTACTTATTTATCCATGAAACAACATACATATATAACAATGGGTACCTCATAAGCATATGTCAGTGATAAGTATAAATTCATTTTAGTTAATGACTATTGCAAAACTTTATATATACATATTTATATATGCAAAATATTTAATACTCTAATGAAACTTTGACCTTGTAGAGATGAATATTCCTTGTTATAATATAATCCAACCAAATCAGCCTTGCTTATACAACTCTTGTCTATTATCCTATAAAGTCACCTTTTAGGGCCTCTCAAAGTATTATATAGATCCTTGAGCTTACTCAATATAAAGAAGATACCAACAGAAGGGATAAAATATCAGCCTGTTTCTGTTATTCTCTTCAACTTTGTGACCTATCATCATGTCTTTTGATCTTGCATTTATTTGTAATAAAATTATATCCCAGATTTTTAATTGTGGTTTAAAACAACATATGGGGTCTCACAACTGAATGTGGGGACCATGAAATTGATTATCAATAAATGTCTAATTTGTATAAATATTTTATATATCTTAAACCTGAGACAATGTAAAAATTTCTCAAATAAAAAGAGGTTGTGATTGGAAAAAGTTTAAAATGCTCTGCTTTATATGACTGATTGCAGTTCTTTATTTGTGATACAGTGAGATCACTAGATCTGGAGGCAGGATGACTCTAAGTTCAAATTTATCCTCAAATAGTTCTATGTCTTAGGACAAATTACTTTTTTTAACATCTCAATTTTATTGTTTATGCTTTATATTTTCAAAACATATGCACAGTTTTCAACACTCACTCTTGCTCTAGATATTTTTTCTCCCTCCCTCTTCCTTCCTTCTCTATAGGCCTCCCTCCCTCTCCCCCAGAGGGCAAGTAATCCAATATATGTTAAATATGTGCAATTCCTCTATACATATTTACAGAAGTCAGATAAAAAAGAAAATAAAATGAGAAAGAAAGTAAAATGCAAGCAAACAACAAAAAAGATAAAAATACTATGTTATGAAATACACCCAGTCCCTGAAGTCTGAAGTCCAGATTGCTATCTTTGTCACAAGACAATTGGAACTGGCTTGAATCACCTCACTGTTGAAAAGAGCCACATCCATCAGAATTGATTATTTCACAATATGTACACTGTTCTCTTGGTTCTCATCTTAGCTCTGAAATCATCCTGCTGATCATTTCTTATAGAACAATAAATATTCCATAACATTCATAAAACATAACTTATTCAGCCACTGGACAACTGATGGACATCTACTCGGTTTCCAGTACCTTGCTACTACATGGGCTGCTACAAACATTTTTGCATATGTGTGTCCTTTTGCCTTATCCATTTCTCCTAGAAGCCCAGTACAGATTCTGCTGGATCCAAGGGTTTGCACAGTTTGGGCATAGTTCCAAATTGCTCTCCAGAATGGTTAAATTAGTTCACAATTCCACCACCATTATTAGTGTACCAGTTTTCCCATATCCCCTCCAACATTCATCATTGTGTTTTCCTCTCATCTTAACCTAAACCTTAGAGAGGTTCAGAGTTATTTTAATTGGCATTTCTCTGACCAGTAGTGATTTAGAGCACCTTGTCATATGATGGTTTCAATTTCTTAATTTCAAGACATCAAGCAATCCGATATAGATTAAATTTAAATTTTTTCTAAAAATATTCCTTAATTGTCATGCTGTGCAAGAAAAAAAGTCTGTGCAAGATCAAAAGAAAAAATGAAAAAAACAAACACAAACAATAACAAAAATTGAAAATACTATGCTTTGATCTGCACTCAATTTCCATAGTTTTCTCTATGAATTTGGATGTTACTTTCCATCCCACATCTATTGAAATTGCCTTGAATCATCTCAGTTTTGAGAAGAGACAAATGCATCATAGTTGATTATTACATAATATGTTTGTTACTGCTCACTTCACTTAGCATCAGTTCATGTATGTCTTCCCAATCTTTTCTGAATGTCAGCATGTTCATCATTTCTTATAGAACAATAATAACATCCCATTACATTCAAATTACCAGGAAAAATTACCTAATTTTTATCTGTCTCAGATTATACAACCACAAATATTCTCTTATGTGGTTGTTCTGAATAAGATAATATGCTAAATAAAGAACATTATAGTTAATATGTATTATAATGCATTTATAATGTATTATAATCTATTTAAATCTACTACATACCTGTCCATTCTTCAATTTTACTTCTTCAGAGAATAGTGTCTTTTGAGTCATAGCAAAATGATGTTTTGGGTGTTACATGTAAAACTCTTAACTGAATTTCCTTTATGTCTGGGCATATATGCTCATGCCACAGGGGAGAGTATAGTCAGTTTTGCATAATATGTGCTTTGAAAATGCAAATTTGTTCCAAGTCAATTGATATATTGGGAACATTTTGAGCATGATAAGAATTTCAGTTTGCTTATTGAGAAAGAGTTAGAAAACACACAAAAAAAACCACTTCACTTCACAATAAATCATAAGCCACAGCCCTAATTTTGGTACTCACTTCCACAAGTAAAATTCAGGGTTTCATATTTATTTTTACTATTGATCAACCTGCTTTTGCAGCCCAGGACTCAGGGCAAACAAATAGCAGCCAGAAGCTGAGGTAGGCAACTACTTATTGTAGTAATATGAATTTCTCAAATATGTATCATGTATAAAACTCTGATGCCATATTTTACAAGATTCCTTTTTTCTTTTTCATAGTATATTTTTTCAATTACATGCCAATTATAATATTACTTTTCACAAAATTTTGAGTTCCGTCTTTCCCTTTCTACTCACTGCTCTTTTTTCTCCTCTCTTTCCCCTCATTCTTCCCTTTTTCATATATATTCAATTAAGTAATGTTTCCAGATAAGTGGGCTTGGATAAATGAGGGTCACTATTCCAGCTTTAGGAGAGCAAATCTTTAACTCTCAATTATTCCTAAGTAAATTTTAAACACCTATACTGGACAATTAAGCTTGCAAATAAATTGAAAATACTTTGTCTTCCCATTCTCATTTAAATCTCATTCCAATAAGCATATATATGTTTACACTAAACAACAAGGCAATAAGGCATAGTACTTCTCCTCAAGGAGTTTATATTCTATTCTACATAAAACATGTAAAGAAATAAGCATACACATGATAATCTGGAGAGAAAAAATGCATGGAAAACTTGCTATATTGTAGATACATAAAATAGGAATTTTCAGAGAAGAACAAAAATTAATTTAAGCCAGACATAAGGGGATGGATGGTTAAAAAGGCCTTGAAATAGGAGATGGAATGATAATTTGGGAGGAGAAAGTGAACCACTTAATGCTAAGAAGAAAGAAATATGAATCTATCTTGATCCTCCATACAGAGAAACCTCAAATATGAGCATGTCCAACTAAATATTAGATTCTCCTCAATTCCCAGCACTGCATTTACACAAAGTTACTACTTAATCAATGTTGCTATTTGTTGTTGATGATAATAATGGGTGATAAGGGGTTAAATATTTTTGAATATAGGTTTAATTTAGATTTAAATCTGGGATCTGAAACTTAAAGTCCATTTGATTATTAGTTAAGCTCAACCATCTTGAACTTTAGTTTTCTTATCTATGAAGTGGACTTAATACCTGTACTACTTTACTCACAGGGAGAAAATAAAACTGCACATTTTAAGTTATAATCTATTATTGCTGTGAAGGCTGTGGTTGTTTTTGTTGTTACTTTGATGTCTAAAAATTGGAAGTTGATTAAGAGGGATGAAAATTGAGAGTGAAATAGTAAGAGGGCCCTGTGCCAAAGAAATCTTCTCTGGTAGCCAAGTACAATCATGTAATTTTATTATGCAGCTTGGCATGGCCATCATATGTAATATTCTAAAGGGAAGAAAGCCATGTATAACAGAAGCCTACTCTCTCTTACTCATGGAAAGAAACTGACTGTCTACGTATGGGAAATACTTTCAGAATTTAATGGGAATACTGAAAAGGCAACTTAAGAGCTTTTTTCTTGATAAGTTATAAATAGGCAGCAAAAAGCATAACCTACACCATGGAATCAAAGACTAATAGAAAGGTATTCCGAAGTATATGTCTGAGAAAACATTACTCTCAGGAAGAATCAAAATGAATATTTTATTAATGTTCTTCTAAGGTTTTTTGTCAATCTGTTTGTTTTTAGGCTGGGGCACTAGAAGAAGTGGTGGGTATTTAAAACTGAGAATAGACTGTGACAAATTATACCTGCCTGTCACCATTTCTTTCAATTTTGTTCTTTGTTGCCTCTTTCTTTAAAAATCTACACAGGTGGTAACATTGACTGGTTATTTTAAAGATGCTTTTCATTTCATAAAAAAGTATAGGATTTTCTCATTGCAGTTTTATATATATATATATATATATATATATATATATATATATATATATATATATATATATATATATCTGAAGAATGACTTGCTGTGTGGTTTTTTTTTCCTAAACAAAGGTCTCTATGTACCTAGTGAAAGCCACCAAAATTATAGCTAACATATGCCTGGGGAAAATTAAAGGTCTCTAAATATTTAATTTAATACATGACACACAATTTAATATCTTTCTTCTAATACATGGCGTCTGAAATAGCAGTCATTTTAACTCCTTTTTTCCCTATAAGAAATTTGAATTTCAGTGAGAACAGATGCCAATCAATTAATAATCAATGTGTACTCTGTGATAGGGAAATATGAGAGATCCTTGGGATACAAATGGCCAAGTAGCACAGTCCTTGCCATCAAGAAACTTTTGCAAACATATTAACTATTTCCATATTAATCATGTTGTGAAAGAAGAATCAAAACAAAAAGGAAAATCAACAAGAAAACTAACAAAAAGATGAAAATAGCATATTTGGATCTACATTTAGACTCCATAGTACTTTCCCTACATGTGAATAGCATTTTCTAATATGGAGTTTTTTGGAAGTATCTTGGATCACTGTCTTGCTGAGAAGAGCATAGTCTGACATCAAAGTTGATCATCTGTATAATGTTGCTGTAACTGGATACAATATTCTCCTGGTTCTACTCAGCATTAGTTCATGTAAGGCTTTCCAAGATTTTTTTTTCTGAAATCTGCATGCTCATTATTCCTTATACAACAATAACATTCCATTGCATTCATATGACACAACTTGTTTAGCCATTCTTCAACTTGATGGCCATCCCCATACTTTCCAATTCCTTGCTACCACAACCTTTTTTTTTAAACCTTTAAACCTTTTTTCCTTTTTTTTTTTTTTTTTTTTTTTTTTTTAATTTCTAGATCCTTTTCCATTTTTTGTGATTTCTTTGGCATACAGATTTAGTAGAAATATTGCTGGATCAAGGGGTACCTGCAGCTGAATAAAGAAGATTTTTACCTATGAAGTCTGTGAACTCTAGTCATTTATTTTCAGAGTTTGACAAAAGGAATCAGGAAAGGCCTCTTATAGAAAGTGGCAGTTAAGCTGAGCTTTAAAGAACCTAGAGATTCCAAAATGTAGATGTGAAAAGGGAGAGGAATGAAGGAAAAATACAAAGAAGTGAACAATGGGATGTATGAAAGATGGACAACTGGGTTCATGTGGCTGGGGTACACAGTGAGTGATTAGAGGAAATTTTGAGCCTTTGTTCAGTCATGCCCAATTCTTCATGACCCCATTTGGGGTTTTCTTTAGCAAAAACACTAGAATGCTTTGCATATCCTTCTCCAGTTCATTTTACAAATGAGGAAAAAACCCAGGGTCATACAACTAGTAAATATCTGAGGTCAGATTGAAACTCAGAAAGCTGAATCTTCTTCATCCTGCCTCCTCAATCTATTCACTACTACTATCTAGCTACCAGAGATTACATTAAGAATTTAAATGCTAAACAGGAGCATTTGCATTTTATTTTATGGGCAACCAGTAGCTCACACTTCTCAGATTGGCTAAAATGAAAGGAAAAGATAATAATAAATGTTGAAAGGAATGTGGGGAAAACTGGGACACTAAGACATTATTGATGGAATTGTGAATGATCCAATTATTCTGGAGAGCAATTTGGAATTATGCCCCAAAAGGCTATTAAACGGTGATCCCTTTGAAGGAGTAGTGTCTCAACTAGTTCTGTGTCTCAAAAAGATCCACATGTGGGAAAAAGACCCACATGTGGAAAAATGTTTATAGCAGTCCTTTTTGTTGTGATAACGAAATGGAAATTGAGTAGATGCCCATCAATTGAGAAATGACTGAATAAGTTAAGGTACATGAATATAATGGAATATTATTGTTCTATAAGAAATGACAAACAGGCTAATTTCAAAAAAGCCTGGAAAGACTTACATGATCTTATGCTAAGTAAAATGAGTAAAACCAATAGAACATTATATATAGCAACAACATTATGTAATGTTCAATTGTGATGGACTTGCCCCTTTTCTTTTTTATTAAAACCTTTTTATTTACAAAACATATGTATGAGTAATTTTTCAACATTGACTCTTGCAAAACCTTTTGTTCCAATTTTTCCCTTTCTTCCCCCCACTAACTCCTCTATCTGGCAGGTAGTCTAATACATGTTAAATATGTTGAAATACATGTTGCATCCAATATGTGTATACATATTTATATAACTATCTGTATACACAAGAAAAATCAGATCAAAAAGAAGAAAAAGGAACACTGAGGAAAAAATGAAAGCAAATAACAACAGAGAGAAGGAATGCTATGTTGAGTTCCACCCTCTATCGCCATGGTTCTTTCTCTGGGTGTAGATGGTTCACTTCATCACTGGACAAATGGAAGTGGTTTGAATCATCTCAATGTTGAAGAGCACTACGGCTGTCAGAATTCATCATATAGTCTTCTTGTTGCCATGTATAATGATCTCTTGGTTTTGCTCATTTCACTTTGCATCAGTTCAAGTAGGTCTCTGCAAGACTCTCTGAAATCATCCTGCTGGTTGTTTCTTACAGAACAATAATATTCCATGGCATTCCTATACCATAATTTATTCAGCCATTCTCCAAATGTTGGACATATATTCAGTTTCCAGTTTTATGCCACGACAAAGAGGGCTTCCACAAATATTTTTGCACATGTGGGTCCCTTTCCCTGCTTCAAGATCTCTTTGGGATACAATCCCATTAGAAACACTGCTAGATCAAAGGGTATGCACAGTTGGATACTTTTTGAGCATAGTTTCAAACTACTCTCCGAAATGGTTGGATCCCTTCACAGTTCCACCAACAATGGATCTGTGTCCCAGTTTTCCCACCTCCCCTCCAACATTGGTCATTATTGTTTCCTCTCATCTTAGCCAGTTTTACATGTGTATAGTGATATCTCACAGCTATCTTAATTTGAATTTCTCTGATCAGTAGTGATTTGGAGCCCCTTTTCATGTGGCTACAAATTATTTCAATTTCTTCATCTGAAAATTGTCTGTTCATATCCTTTGATTATTTTTCAAATGGAGAATGGCTTGAATTACTATAAATTTGAGTTAATTCTCTATATATTTTTGAAATGAGGCCTTTATCAGATACTTTGCATGTAAAAATGTTTTCCCAGTTTTTTATTTCCCTTCTAATCTTGTCTACATTAGTTTAGTTTGTACAAAAACTTTTTAACTTAATGTAATCAAATTATCTATTTTATGATCAATAATGATCTCTAGTTACTCTTTGGTCACAAATTCCTTCCTCCTCCACAAAATCCTAACTACCTTGGGAAAAGCTGAAATTGTTTAACAGTTATAGTCTTTACTCAACTTGGTTATTACATCCTAGATGTATGTTTTTCTGTGTTCAAAAATACTTAACCTGAAGTTTTTAAAACAATCCTGATTTCACTTATAGTAAGCATAAATCACAAGCTTGTATTGCAAAACTGTTAAACTTCATTTTTGTTTGTTTTTTCTTTAAAAAAGTTGACCAAGAGTCAGTGATCAGGATTACATTCCCCATCCACCACTCATAGTGGATATGCCAGACATCCTTCCCATTCTGTTCACTCTTATGGATGCACAGCTCCCGCTACTGTAGTAGCTGCTGTTCATCACTCCTTAGCTCCCATATCCACTCATGCTGCTTTGACCACCATAGCCGCCTCCATAACCCCCACTCAGCTGCGGGCTAGCTGGACCACCGTAACTGGACTGGTTTGACAAGCCCATGCCTCCCATCATTTGGCTACCATAAGCACCATTGTTTGCTCCTGCTGTAGAATTCAAGAAGAGTTCTACACATCTGTGCTGCATATTTGCTTTGTCTTTTGACATAGCTGACACAGCATCTTCAACATCCGCTTCTCCAGTCACTCTGCAATCAGGTCCAATTTCAATGTGTACTTGAACAGGATTGAGTGGTGAGAAAAAATTGTAAATGTCATTTTCGGTAGCTCTGTAAGGTAATCCTGTCATGTGCACACAATGGCCTGTTGTACTCTGGAAAGTGGACCCACCATCTCCATATCTATGATCAGACATTCCTGAAAAACAATAATTTAGGTCTCTTCCAAATCTATCCGACCCAAAGCCATATCCATCATTATATCCATTGTTAGTCATCATAGCCTCCATACCCTCCACCATAAGCACCTCACCTCATTCTTTCAAACCCAGCTCCTCTATCAATGCTGTTATAGCCTCTGCCAGCCCCAGGTCTGTCATAAGGACCTGGCTGCTGCATAGCCATTAGCTTTCTAGGAGGATCATAATGAGTGCGAACTTCTGCCCAGCTGCTCTTGAAGATTTCAATATACCTGTGCCCTATTATTCTTTCCTTGTGTTTCCTTAGAGCCTTTTCAGATCTATAGGATCCTGTGTTTTTCTAATTTGTTAGTAGTATCATTCTTTATGTCTAGATCATGAACCCATTTTGACCTTATCTTGGTATACAGTATTAGGTGTGGGTCTATGCCTACTTTCTTCCATACTAGTTTCCACTTTTTCCCAGCAGTTTTTGTCAAATAGTGAATTGTTATCACAAAAGGTGGGGCTTTTCAGATTGTCAAATACTAGATTGTTAGAGTAATTTTGTTCTGAGAGCCTGATCTATTCCATTAATCAACTAGTCTATTTCTTAACCAGTATCAAGTGGTTTTGATGACCACTGCTTTATAATATAGTTTTAGATCTGCTACAGATAGGCCAACTTCATTTGTTTTTCCCTTCATGAATTCCTTTTCAATTCTTGATCTTTTGTTTTTCCAGTTGAATTTTGTTGTTATTTTTTCTAGTTCAGTTCTTGGGAGTTTGATTGGTATAGCATCTTTATTATATTTGCTCAAGCTATCCACAAGCACTTCATATTTTTCCAATAGCTTATATTTCACTTTATTTGTGTGGAAGGTGTTTTTCTACTTTTGCTTATGTAGTTCCTGACTTTCTCTTGAAAGATATATTCCCAAATATTTTATTTTGTCAACAGTAATTTTAAATGGAATTTCTCTTTGTATCTCTTGCTGTTGGATTTTGTTCTTGATGGATAAGGATGCTGATGATTTATGTGGATTTATTGTGTATCCTGCAACTTTGCTAAAGTTGTGGATTTGTTTCTAATAGCTTTGTAGGTGGTTCTCTAGGGTTCTTTAAGTATACCATCATATTAACCACAAGGAGTGTTAATTTGGCTTTCTTATTACCTACTCTAATTACTTTAATCTCTTTTTTTCTCTTATTTTCAAGGATAGCATTTCTAATGCAATATTGAATACTAATGGTGATAGTGGACAACCTTGTTTCACCCCTGATCTTATTGGGAATGGTTCTAGTTTGTCCCCATTATATATAATGGTTGCTGATAGTTTTAAATAGATGCTACTGACCACTTTAAGGAAAAGTCCATTTATTCCTATACTCTCTAGTATTGTTTTTTTCTCACCTGTTAATTTATTTATTTTTTAAAATTTTCTTTTTTTATTAATTTTATAATTATAACATTTTTTGACAGTACATCTGCATAGGTAATTTTGTACAGCATTATCCGTTGTACTCCTTTCTGTTCTGAAATTTTCCCCTCCTTCCCTCCATCCCATCCCCTAGATGGCAGGCATTCCCATACATATTAAATACCTTATAGTATATTCTAGGTACAATACATATATACAGAACTGATTTGTTGTTGTTGTTGTTGTTGTTGTTGTTGTTGTTGTTGTTGTTGTTGTTGCAAAGGAAGAATTGGATTCAGAAGGTAAAAATAATCTGGGGAGAAAAACAAAAAAATGCTAACAGTTTACATTCATGTCCCAGTGTTCATTTCTGGGTGTAGCTGATTCTGTCCATCACTGATCAATTGGAATTGGACTAGCTCTTCTCTATATTGAAGATATCCAATTCCATCAGAATACATCCTCATACAGTATCAATGTTGAAGTGTATAATGATCTCCTAGTTCTGCTTATTTCACTCAGCATCAGTTGATGTAAGTCTCTCCAAGCCTCTCTGTTTTCATCCTGTTGGTCATTTCTTACAGAACAATAATATTCCATAACATTATAACATTCATATACCATAATTTACCCAACCATTCTCCAATTGATGGGCATCCATTCATTTTCCAGTTTCTAGCCACTACAAAAAGGGCTGCCACAAACATTTTAGCACATACAGGTCCCTTTCCCTTCTTTAGCATTTCATTTATTTCATTAAATGTCCATTTTCTTCTCTGGAAAACAATGCACATTTTTGCTGGGTAAGTTATTCTTGGCTGCTTACCAAGTTCCTTAGCCTTTCGGAATATCATATTCCAGGCCCTTTGTTCCTTTAATGTGGATGCTGCTAGATCCTGGTTTATCCTTATTGTGGCTCCTCCATATCTGAATTGCTTTTTTCTAGCGGATTCCAATATTTTTTTCCTTCCTCCGATGGCTCTTGAACTTGGCCACTATATTTCTTGTAATTTTGATTTTAGGGTCCCTTTCATTAGGTGATTGATTAATTTTTTCAATGTCTATTTTACCCTCTTTTCCCAAAAAGTCTAGGCAGTTCTCTTTGATAATTCCCTGGAAAATATTGTCCAGGCTCTTTTTTTCTTCACATTTTTCAGGGAATCTGATTATTCTCAAATTGTCTCTCCTGGATCTGTTTTCCAGGTCTGTTGTCTTTCTAATAAGGTACTTGACATTCTTTTCAATTGTTTCATTTTTCTGGTTTTGCTTGACTACTTCTTGGTTTCTCCTTGAGTCATTCATTTCTACTTGTTCGAGTCTAATTTTCAATGATGTATTTTCTTCACTCACTTTTTTTTATATTTTTTTTGTAATTGTCCAATTGAGTTTTTATCTTCTATGGAATTTTTTTCCATTTCATCCATTTTATTTTTTAGAGAGCTGTTTTCTTTTTCCAGCTCACTAATCCTGTTTTCCGTGGAGTTTTTTATCTTTTCTAATTCACTAATTTTGTTTTTCAATTATTTCATTTCTTTAACTACTCTGTCTTTAAATGCGTGGGATAACTTCTCCAGACTCTCTTGCCAAGCTTCCCTTTCCCTTTCTTTTCCCATTTCTCTTCTATCTCTCTTGTGAGAGCCTTTTTGATTTCCTCTATGAAAGTTCTGTGTATTGAGGAGCAGATCATATCCCCCTTAGGGAATTCCTCTGGAGACAGTTTGCTTTTAGTCTCCTCAGGGTTTGAAGTCTGCTCTCTATCCATACAGAAGCTGTCAATGGTTAGGGCCCTTTTAAATTTTTTGTTCATGTTGTCAGAGTGGGAATTGAAGAAAACAAAATGACAAGAGAAACAATTGGTCTGTTTTTTGCTGGGGAGGATGGGGCTGGATGGTGTTACTGGGCTTCCTCTACAGACTGCAGGAGACAGCAGAGAGGCACTAAGAGGACAGTGATGGCTATGCTGAATCTATGCTCTGAGTCTCTAAGAATGTGCTGAATCACTTTGGGTGGGAGTGGATGTGGCCTGGTCTGGAGAGACCCTGCCTTTCCGGGGTTTTGTTCTTTACCTCAGGTGTTTATACCTTCTCTGCTGCTCCTGGCTTGCTGCCAAGATGAAATATCCACACTGGGTTAAAGGTCGTTTCATGGAAAATATTGCACCCCTCCCCCCTTGGGCTTGTACAGTTCTAGCTTCTAGCTGCCTGTCTGG